>NW_028116268.1:147500-220000 GCF_964273445.1 Streptopelia decaocto
CATTAAGTTCATTTTGTCACGACAGTCTCCCCGGGCAGGAAAAATGGTACAAGTGCATCTCATGACCACTGTTTGTGGGTTAAAGACATCACTTTGAAGAATTTGCCAGGCGCCACTCGAAGAAGCTAGCTCTGGTTTCATCATCACTGTTTTGATCTGAAAGACACTTATTAAATACTGTTAGTACGGCAATTCACATCCTGCAGTTCAGTATTGAATATTTTCACCTAAACTCAAATCCCCTTGAGGCACACACTGAACTTCTCCATCCTTAAGCATCACCCACCAGGTGCTGCCAGGTCCCTGGGCAAAAACAATCCCACGAATGGGTTTGCCTTTGCCTGAGGCAGGAGGAACCCAGACTGCCTTTCCTAACATGTTTTTCATGTGTACTACAGGGACTTTATCTCCTTCTACAGTCCGTAGAATTCCTGATTGGGCAGGCCCGGCTCGATTGGTTGATCCCCTGGTGTTGACCAACCAAGTGGCTTTTGCTAAATGTGAATCCCAGTTTTTAAAGGTTCCACCACCAAGTGCCTTTAGTGTAGTTTTTAGCAAACCATCGTACCTTTCAATTTTCCCAGAGGCTGGTGCACGATATGGAATATGATATACCCACTCAATACCATGTTCTTTGGCCCAATTGTCTATAATACTGTTTTTGAAATGAGTACCATTGTCTGATTCAATTCTTTCTGGCGTACCGGGTCGCCACAGGACTTGCTTTTCAAGGCCCAAGATAGTATTTCGGGCTGTAGCATGAGGTACGGCATATGTTTCCAACCATCCAGTGGTTGCTTCCACCATTGTAAGTACATAACGCTTACCTTGACGTGTTTGTGGAAGTGTAATATAATCAATCTGCCAAGCTTCTCCATCCTTATACTTTAACCATCGCCCCCCATACCATACAGGCTTGAACCGTTTCGCTTGTTTGATTTCGGCGCAAGTTTCACATTCATGAATAACCTGTGAAATAGTGTCCATAGTTAAATCCACCCCACGATTGCGAGCCCATTTATATGTTGCATCTCTACCTTGATGCCCTGAAGCATCATGGGCCCACCGAGCTAGGAAAAGTTCACCTTTATGTTTCCAGTCCAAGTCCACCTCAGCTACTTTAATCTTAGCAGCTTGATCCGCGTGTTGGTTGTTTAGATGTTCCTCGGTGGCTCGACTTTTAGGCACATGAGCATCTACATGCCAAACTTTCACAGGCAGGCTCTCTAGCCGAGCAGCAATGTCTTGCCACAGTGTGGCAGCCCAAATGGGTTTGCCTCTGCGCTGCCAGTTGCTTTTCTTCCATTGCTGTAGCCACCCCCACAAGGCATTTGCCACCATCCATGAGTCAGTATAGAGATAAAGTATTGGCCACTTCTCTCGTTCAGCAATGTCCAAAGCCAGCTGGATGGCTTTCACTTCTGCAAATGGACTCGATTCACCTTGTCCTTCAGTGGCTTCTGTAACTTGTCGTGTGGGACTCCACACAGCAGCTTTGCACCTTCGATGTTTTCCTACAAGACGACAGGATCCATCTGTGAACAGTGCATACTGCTTATCAGTCTCTGAAAGAGTATTATACGGTGGTGCTTCTTCAGCACGTTTTACTTCCTCATCTGGAGACATCCCAAAGTCTTTGCTTTCTGGCCAGTCTGTAATCACTTCTAAGATCCCTGGGCGATTGGGATTTCCAATTCGAGCTCGTTGCGTGATCAGTGCAATCCATTTACTCCACGTAACTTCAGTCGCATGATGTGGAAAGGGAACCATCCCTTTGAACATCCAGCTCAGCACCGGCAGTCGAGGTGCCAGGAGGAGCTGTGCTTCAGTACCGATCACTTCTGAAGCAGCTCGAACTCCTTCGTATGCTGCTAGTATCTCTTTTTCAGTTGGAGTATAGTTGGCCTCAGATCCTTTGTATCCTCGACTCCAGAAACCTAAGGGTCGACCTCGGGTTTCTCCGGGTGCTTTCTGCCAAAGGCTCCAGGTAAGTCCATTATCTCCGGCTGCGGTGTAGAGCACATTTTTAACATCTAGTCCAGTCCGAACTGGTCCAAGGGCCACCGCATGAGTTATCTCACGCTTCATTTGTTCAAAGGCTTGTCGTTGTTCAGGGCCCCACTCAAACTGGTTCTTTTTTCGAGTCACTCGATAGAGAGGGCTCACAATCTGGCTGTAGTCAGGGATATGCATTCTCCAAAAACCTACAACGCCCAAGAAAGTCTGTGTCTCCTTTTTATTAGTAGGTGGAGACATTGCTGCAATTTTGTTGATCACATCCATTGGGATCTGACAACGGCCATCTTGCCATTTTATTCCTAAAAACTGGATCTCTCGTGCAGGTCCCTTGACCTTGCTTCTTTTTATGGCAAAACCAGCATCCAAAAGAATCTGAATTATTCTCTTACCTTTCTCAAAGACTTCTTTCGCTGTGTCGCCCCATACGATGATGTCATCAATATATTGCAGGTGTTCTGGAGCTTTACCTTGCTCCAGCGTGGTCTGGATCAGTCCATGGCAGATGGTAGGACTGTGTTTCCACCCCTGGGGCAAGCGATTCCACGTGTACTGGATGCCTCTCCAGGTGAAAGCAAACTGCGGCCTGCACTCTGCTGCTACAGGAATAGAGAAAAATGCATTAGCAATGTCAATTGTAGCATACCACTTAGCTGCCTTTGACTCCAGTTCAAATTGCAGTTCTAGCATGTCAGGCACAGCAGCACTCAGTGGTGGCGTAACTTCATTCAGGCCACGATAGTCCACAGTTAGTCTCCACTCATCACTAGACTTACGCACTGGCCAGATTGGGCTGTTAAAGGGTGAGTGAGTCTTACTGATCACACCCTGGCTTTCCAATTGACGGATCAGCTTCTGGATAGGAATCAAAGAGTCTCGATTGGTGCGATATTGCCGGCGATGCACCGTCGTGGTAGCAATTGGCACCTGCTGATCGTCAACCATCAGCAGTCCTACAACAGAAGGGTCATCTGAAAGACCAGGCAAATCAGACAGCTGTTCAATTTTCTCAGTGTCCACAGCTGCTGTACCAAATGCCCACCTATACCCTTTTGGGTCCTTAAAATACCCTCTCTTGAGGTAGTCTGTGCCAAGGATGCACGGAACATCTGGACCAGTCACAATGGGATGCTTTTGCCAGTTTTTTCCAGTTAGGCTCATTTCAGCCTCTACAACAGTCAGTTCCTGGGATCCCCCAGTCACTCCAACAATATTGATGGATTGCGTTCCTTTATAATTAGAAGGAATTATTGTGCACTGAGCACCAGTGTCCACTAAAGCTTTGTACTCCTGGGGGTGTGTTGTACCAGGCCTTCGTATTTGTACAGTCCAATAAACTCTGTTATCCCTTTCCTCCACCTGGTTGGAGGCAGGGCACCTCTAATTTCTGTTTTGCACAGTCTCTGGGTGTGAATTAGAGGTTCCTTCAAGAGCATCAGAATCTCTTCTGCTCCTTTTGTAAACTGGAGCAGCCACCTTTCTAGGAGTTTTTCCTTTGATCTCACGTACTCGTTCCTGAAGTTCTGAGGTAGGTCTTCCATGCCACTTATTCATGTTTTCTCCCTGCTCATGTAGGAAGAACCACAGTGAACCTCTTTTTGTGGGCTGCCTCTGTCCTCTCTCTCGAGACTGGAAACGCCTTTTCCTAACAGCTGAAACACAGGTTTGTGCAGGTCGTGAATGGTATGTGTCTTCTCTGAGTTCTTTGATTTCCTGCAATAGCTTTTCGAACCGGTCATCAGATTTTTCACACAGTTTCTCCACAGCAGAGACACAAGCCCATAGAGAACCAGCAAGGCTGTCCTCAAAGTTCCGGAGCTGCTCAATCACTTCAGTAATATCTTGTGCACCTCCAGCTGACCAGACCATTCCTGCCAATGACTGAGCATATGCAGGTGGTGCACTTTGTACAAATCTGCGCCACAGAGGTCGTGTACAATTGATTCTATCTGGGTCTGTCCCCTCTTGGCTGTTTGGCCCAAAATAAATGATCTCTCGCACAGCTAATTCTCTCAGGAACTGGATACCTTTCTCCATAGTATTCCATTTCCCTAACTTAGATATACAATCTTCCTTGTAGGGAAATCTTACTTTCACAGCTGCCAGGAGTCGGGTCCAGAGGGCAGTGGCATTAGACTCTCTTGCAATTGCCCTATCAATGGTGGAATCTCTTGACAGAGATCCCAGCTGCCTGGCTTCACCACCTTCCAATTCAATTGTTCCTGCCCCATTGTCCCAGCATCGGAGCAGCCAGGTTAAAATATTCTCGCCTTCACGACGACTAAAGTCTTTTCGCAGATCTCTCAGCTCACCTGGAGAGAAGGACCGAGTGGTGGTCACTTCATCTCCTCCCTGTCCTGATGATGATGCTCCTTGGGTTGATGTTGGCCCTGTGCCATCATCTGCTGCACGGGTAGTCTTTCTAGTGACTTTCTTACAACCGGCAACTGATGCTGATATGGGTTTACCATCATTTGATTCATTTCCAGAGTCTGAATGACTGTCACAGGGGTTACTGTGGTTACAGCAGCAACAGTGCCCAGTGTGTGAAGGAGGGGGGTTGCCTTTAAGGCTGGAGAAGTAATGTTATCAGCAATGGCCTTGACAGAGGAACTCTGCGTAGGAGCTGTACCTTCAGCCTGCGAAGCAGCGGCCACTGCTTTTGCTGTTTTGCTCTTCCTCGAGCGGCCAGGAGAGCTTTTTGCTAAAGCTTCCGAAGACGCACCGCAAACCTCAGGACAACAAAGGGACGCAAACCTCCTGTTGAACGCCATTTCTCTTAACAGAAGCACAAACTGACACACATTCAGCAAACCAGATAATACCATCACAGTTCTATCAAAACTCCAAGGATATTCAAAGCTCTCTAAAACATTTGCGAACTCTCCTAGCGAAAAAACGAAAGTATTGTTAGTCAGCCTTTCTAAAGATTCGCTTGACCAATTAGCAAACACAGAGCCGTTCTGCTCTTTAATCTCTCCTGGAGGCTTTTCAAGGTAAAGCAGAAGCGAGTAGAAATTAATTAGCGGCTGCAGTACAATGAAATAAACCAGCAACAAACCACACAGTATCATCATGACCATTGTCCAGTTCCTTGTTGTTATATAATGAACACTTCGATTTAAAAAGAAAGCCCAACACAGATATGGAATCAGTGAGCACGATGTAGAAAACAACTGATACAACTTATGCCATAACATCTTTAAATCAGTGTAATTCACTTTGCCTTAATACCACTAAATAATATCCAAAGCAAACAGACGCGCGAGTATCACAACTCTATGAGCTGGCACCGTGCCAAGAAAACTGAAAGGTACGTTAGAGCAGTAGAAAGGCGAAAAATCTTCAAATTTACCCCTTTCTCGAGCCCCACGTTGGGCGCCAATTATCTGTGGAGGGTTAAGATTGCGGGGTGACAATAAAACCCCAGCAGATGTATTGTTAACCTCCTCTCCCCCCACTTCCCCCTTTTGCTCCTCCCTCTCCCCCCTTCCACTCAGGACAGGCGATCGGGAGGGAAAGAAGGACAGAGAGAAGAGAGCTGGAAAAATTAAAGATGTTTTACTAATGCTACTAATAAGAATAGAGAAAATAATACAAAGTATACAAAACCAATCTTGAAAGTCTCAACAACTGCAGGGCAGGCACCCAAAGTCCTGGATTAGACTCTGCAGCCACCGGAGCTGGATTCAGTCTCTCACTAGGCCTCAGTTCACAGGGATGAGTAGCAAGATCCTCTCCTAATGTCGGCCATAAGGAAAAAAGGGACGAGATCCTCGTGATCTCCCACTTTTATATGAAGTATTCACGTGAATGGAATGTTATACACAGTTGGTCAGTTTCTTGGTCACTTGTTTCTCGTCGCCCCTCTCGCGAGATGTCCATCCATGCTTATCAATAAGTTTACATTCCATTGCTAGGTTTACCAAAACATGTGTCTGGTTCTCCAGGAAAATGCAGTTAATATGAAGCTTTAGCTGACAGGCACAATTCACTGAAAGAGAAACTTGTTTTTTAACAAAACCAGGACACCCCCCCAAGCCTCACTATTTGGCAGCCCCATAGCCCCCCAAGCCTCACTATTTGGCAGCCCCATCGCCCCCCAAGGCAAACTATCTGGCAGCCCCACCGCCCCCCAAAGCTCACTATTTGGCAGCCCCATCGCCCCCCAAGGGGCCCTGAGAGCCCCCATTCACCTTCTTTTACCTACCTTTGTGTCTGTTCCCAGCCTATCCTGGTGTTTTCCATCCTTCGGGACTTCCTTGTTACTGTTGTGAGAGTCAGAGAGAAAATGAGGAGTCTCTGTGACTTACGACTGTCATTGTTGGTCTGTAGTGTTTTAGAGACGGATTCCTGCAGGATTGGTTTCTGGTTTGTCCTTCCCTCCTCCCAGAACGCGGCGCTGGTGCGAGTTCCCCAGCACACGTGTGTGTGTCCAGCCGGTCCGTCTGGGGCGAGCGCGTCAGGGCGGGCGGACGGCTGAACGGACGCGCTGTCAGCGGCTGCCGGACGAGCTGGGACTTCTTCACCGTGTCCAGCCTTGGCGTGTGGTTTGTTTTCACTTGCAGGCTGAAACAGCAGTTTCCTTAACGAAAAACACCCCAGCATGTCCCCCAAGCCCCAACAAAAATAGCGCCAAATTGCCACCGAAAAAAACACAGGGAGTTTTTAAAAAATGTCCTTTAGCTTTCTCCCCCCGCCCTGCTGCGTTTAGTGCAGTGAGTGACCGTGAGGAGCCGGCTGTGGATCTGGCTGTTGAAGGGTGTGTGAAGGAGGAGGAGATGTGTGTAGAGCAGCACTGGTTGTGGAGGTGAGTGTAACTGGTTTGGGTGTGCGGTTGTAAATTCTTTTTGGAGGCTTACTAGTTTCTGGTGTCACCTGCGGGGTGCAGTGTGATTCTGTGCGCAGGTTTGAAAGGTGCAACGTGCAGAGCTCCCTCATTTGCCACCAGATCTCCAAGTCACAGAGCCAACGTTGCCGTGCAGCTGCCAAGGACAGCGCGTGTCCCGTGCAGAACAACATCCTTTGTGCTCCGTGTGCGTGTTCCTCCTCTGAAATGAAGTTGCGCTGCCCGGTGTTTCCCGCTCCGTGCGGTACCTGCCGGCTGAGTCTCCTCCCCCCGCTCCGGTCGGTTCCGTCGCGCTGCCGCAGCCTCGGCGGCTCCGTGGGGCTGGTTGGGCGCGTCGTTGGCGGAGCCGGCACCGACGATCTCTGGACACATCGAGGCGCTGCGGTGGGTTTTCCTGGAAATTCCAAGGCCCTGGTGTGTTATTATTGTAACTGTACTGTAAGACATTTAGAATGAAAACGTAAATAAGAGTAACCAGAAGAGTCTTTGGGAGTCAATAATGCCTGTCATCTCCTCTGGCTGTTACTCAAAACTCTGCAGACAGTAATTATCCCCAATTGATGTAGTAAAATTTAAAAGAGTGGAATATAAATACTGGAGCACTAATTGGAAGTAATACCTGTGGAGAAAAAAACCTCTATTTTATATCTATAATAAAAAATAATGTGTGCTAGTTAATCCGGCTGGTAGTAATGTAACGATAAAAATGTTAGAGTGTAAATAAATGAAATTGTTTAGGCGTGAGCAATAACAATTTAATTCCAGCTCTTACTTGGTGCACCAGGCAGCAGTTCTTCCCAATCTGAATCCCAGTTTAAAACACATTGTTTGGAATTCCTTTGAAATGGTAAAGGCAGAAAACTAATGTGGAGTCATTGTAGCTCCATTTGCACAACCGTTATAAATAAACTGCAGGACGAATGGCTGCATAGGAAACAAAGGAAGGAAGCTTCAGATTTTAAACAGCATTGGAAAGTAATGGGGAGTGTTTAGTATTTAAATTCTAACAGAGCCATGGGATTGGAGGCAACAATGCTCAGAACCAAACGGAGTCAAAACGTCACTTTTTTTTTTAAAGAGAAGTAAAAAGGAACCACTAAATAGTGGCTGTTTATAAATAGAGGTGTTAAAAAGTTCCCAGGCAGTGATGATTCCCAACGGAACAGTAAAAGATGTTTAGATGTAAAATAAAATCAGAAAACAGTGAGTTATGACAGTCTGAATTTAACCACGGCTTTTCTGGGGTTGTGCAAGAACATGACCGGTGTTAATTACCTCCGAGTTAAAATAAAAGACAGCAAACTCGATGTGGTTAACAACAGGTAATTTTAATTTTTCATGTGCTGTCCAGTCTGGCCTCTCCCTCCAGGGGCGTGGTCTGAGAAAGCCACACCCCCAACTCCACCCCGCCCAAGCTCCACCCCTGCCCGTCTGTGCCCTCCCCGAGGGGCGTGTCCCTTACAGACCCCTCCCCTTTCATCGCACGCACCCCCAGCAGCATGACGCACGAAGCCCCGCCCCCAGCTCCACCCCCAAACTCAGCCCCTGCTAAACCACGCCCCCTCAGAGCACGTGCTGCACAGAGCCCACCCTTATCTCGGCTCCACCCCTCCCTTCCTAAGCCACGCCCCCTTTAGGCGTGCCCCCTCCCTACCCCAAGAGGCTCCTCCTATGGGGGCGTGACACACGGAGGCTCCACCCCCCGGCCACTTTCCCCAGGGGGACCTCCCAATGGGCGTGTCCTCCCAGTCCCGCCCCTCAGCACTGACCCCGCCCCCCGTGGGTGGGGCCACACTCAGCTGCGCTCGCTGGCCCCCCCCTCCCCCCCAGGTGACCTCACAGTAACTCCATAGCAGCCCTATGGCTGCCCCACCGGTACCGCCACAGCAGCCCCGTTCCTGCCCCATAACTCCAGACTCGCCTCTGAAGAGCCCCCACAGCAGCCACTTCAGTGCCCCGCAGGTTATCACCACAGCCGCCCCTCCCGCCCCACGGCCGCCGCTCGGGACCCCCGGAGCCCCGGCCCCGCCCCCGCCCGCAGCCCCGCAGCGCGGGCTCGCGCCCCCGGTGCCGGTGAAGCCACGTCCTGGCCGCGGCCGGAGGAGCCGCCGGTTCCCGCCCCCCCCACATCCCCGATCGCTGCTGCTGCCGCGGCCGGAGGAGCCGCCGGTTCCCGCCCAGCCCCGACTCTCCGCCTTCCTCCTCAATCGCCGCCGCACGCCGCCATGACACCTCCTGTTCCGCCATCTTGTCTCCCCCTTCTGTTCGCATTCGCTATTTTATACCGAGGGAGGGAGGAGGCGCTCGCTGATTGGCTGACGGTGTCAGCCACGGGAGTCGTCCATTGGCTCATCCCCACGTGGGGTTCTCCGAGGGGGTGAGAGAAAGGCGCTGATTGGTCGCCGTTTTCCCGCTGACGTTCGCCCACAGCAACGAAGCGCTGATTGGGCAGCGCGGCTGAGGGGGGGCGGCTCGTCCATTGGCCGGAGGGCGGGCGGGGGGCGGGACAACGAGGTGATAAAGGGGGCTGGGGCGGTAATTACCGTGCGGGGTTTAATTGGGGGTCAGGGCGGTAATTACCGTGCGGGGGTTAATTGGGGGTCAGGGCGGTAATTACCGTGCGGGGGTTAATTGGGGGTCAGGGCGGTAATTACCGTGCGGGGGTTAATTGGGGGTTAGGTCAGCAATTCGGCTTTTACAAGTTTTTTTATGTATTTTTTTGGTATTTTGGTGCCGATTTGTGCCAAACGGCGCCTTTAAAATCTGTTTATTGAGGGTTTATCGGGAGAATTCAAGTTCAAAGCTCGGGGGGTTCGGGGCTGTTTCCAGGGCTGCGGCTCCAAACACGTTGTTTCCTTTAACCGCTTATTAATTTAAATTATTATATTTAAACGGGGCTTTTTGAGGTTTTATGAGGGGTTTTTTGAGCATTTTGGGCGGTTCGGAGGCTCCTAAAGCCGCTTACTTGTTTAAATTATTAATTGTTACAATAATGTCAATAGCTGTTGAAATCAGTGTGTAAATTACTGTGTTTAAAGTCGGGAGGCATTTCGCTGCTTTTGGGGCTTTGGGGCTGAATTCACCGTATTGAACGTGTCCGGGGGGTCCCAGCTCTGGTGCTGATTTGCGCCCCAAAAAAGCTTTAAAAATCTATTTATTTACAATTTCCTGAGTTCATATTTAAGCGGGAACAAATTCGGCTTTTTAACGCGCCGCCATTTTGTCTCCCCGCCCCGCTCTCCCCCCGCGCTGAGGGGCCGAGGAGCCGCTCGCTGATTGGCCGGTGCCGCCTGGGAACCTCCCGCTGGCCCCGCCCCCGCGCTGGCCCCGCCCCGCGCTGGCCCCGCCCCCGCGCTGTCTCGAGGACAGGAAGGTGAACCCGCTGCGTTGTTACATGGGATTTTACATTTAGTTATGGATTTTAATTCAATTTAACTTAATTTTAATTTATTATTTAATTTATTAATTAATATATTAATATTAAATGTATAGATAAAATCCATACAGTAATATACTACAATAAGATATAATGTGAATAGCAGAAATATATAGAATATCTAATCTGATATAATTAACTGATCAGCTAATATTCAATGATATTACTTAAAATAATTTATAATTAATAGATAATGGCATAATATAATGATATATAACTTAATATTGTAATAATAATGATATTCATTATATAATATTAATATCTATATTAATATATATAATTACTATGTAATGTATCTAATGTATTTTTACATAGATATCTTATTATATAAAGCTGTGAGGGACCATATTTGGGCGGGTTTTTGAGATTTTTAAGGCTGCTTGGTCTCCAATTCAATTTACTTCATTTTGGGGCTGTTTTTAGGATAATTTGTGCTCAAAGGAGCTTTTAAGATCCATTTTTTTGGCAGTTAATTTGCTCACTGGGTTAATACTGAAGCGGGGGATTCGGGGCTGTTTCCCAGGACTGTGACACAAATAACGGCCCTTTCCTTCCCTTTCCCACTGCAGCTCCTGCTCAGAGAACAGCGAAGGCAGCCTGGCCGCCCCCCTCCGGCTGCCTGCGCCCCCCCCAGCTCCGGCTGCCTGCGCCCCCCAGCTCCGGCTGACTGCCCCCCCAACTCCACTGACTGCACCCCAACTCTGGCTGACTGCGCCCCCCAACTCCGGCTGACTGCGCCCCCCAACTCCGGCTGCCTGCGCCCCCCAACTCCGGCTGACTGCCCCCCCAACTCCGGCTGACTGCCCCCCCCAGCTCCGGCTGACCGCGCCCCCCAGCTCCGGCTGACTGCCCCCCCCCAGCTCCGGCTGACCGCGCCCCCCAGCTCCGGCTGCCTGCGCCCCCCAACTCCGGCTGCCTGCCCCCCCCCAGCTCCGGCTGCCTGCGCCCCCCCAGCTCCGGCTGACTGCGCCCCCCCCAGCTCCGGCTGGCTGTGCCCCCCAACTCCGGCTGACTGCGCCCCCCCCAGCTCCGGCTGACTGCGCCCCCCCCAGCTCCGGCTGCCTGCGCCCCCCAGCTCCGGCTGGCTGCGCCCCCCAACTCCGGCTGACTGCGCCCCCCAGCTCCGGCTGACTGCGCCCCCCAACTCCGGCTGACTGCGCCCCCCAGCTCCGGCTGCCTGCGCCCCCCCAGCTCCGGCTGCCTGCGCCCCCCAGCTCCGGCTGGCTGCGCCCCCCCCAACTCCGGCTGGCTGCGCCCCCACTGCACACCATGGCGGGGACGGGAGGGGGGATCACAAGGGTCTATGGGGCGGTGTGGGGGTCAGGGCGCCTGTGAGGTCAACGGGGCTGTTGTGGGGAGAAACACCCCTGAAGAGGCTGAACACCCTGCAGGTGAGTGAACCACACGCTGACCCACAGTGACCCACAGTGCTCCATAGCACCTCCATTCTGCCCTAGAGATCCACAACACTGCCCCACAGCACACTATAGCTCCTGTACTCTGCCCCATGCATGCACAGCAGTGCCCCCCAGCACCATATAGCTCCTATACTCTGCCCCATACATGCACAGCAGTGCCCCCCAGCACCATATAGCTCCTGCACTCTGCCCTATAGATGCTCAGTACTGCCCCACAGCACCATATAGCTCCTGTACTCTGCCTTATAGATGCCCAGTACTGCCCCCCAGCACCATATAGCTCCTGTATTCTGCCCTATAGATGCTCAGTACTGCATCACAGCACCATATAGCTCCTGTACTCTGCCCCATACATGCACAGCAGTGCCCCCCAGCACCCCATGGCTCCTGCTCTCTGCCCCATAGATGCCCAGTAGTGCCCCCCAGCACCACATAGCTCTTGTAATTTGCCCCACACATCCAAAGCAGTGCCCCCCAGCACCCCATAGTGACTCTACTCTGCTCCATAGACCCACAGTGCTGCCCCACAGGACCCCACAGGACTCGACTCTGCCCCTTAGACCCAGAGAGCTGCCCCACAGCAGCCTGTAGGTGCTGCATTCTGCCCCGTTGGTGCAACGTGCTGCCCCACAGCACCACACACCTCTGTCCACCTGACCACCCCTCCCCCTGCCCACGCTGCACTGCCCACTATGGGTGGGTCACAGGGTCTGTGGGGCGGGTGTGGGGGCCAGGGGGGCTGTGGGGTCAATGGGATTGTTGTCAGGTGAAACACCCCTGAAGAGTGAGTGACCCACACAGTGACCCACAGCAGCCCATAGCCCCTCTGCCCTCTGGAGTCACTGCACCCCAGAGCTGCTTTTACTCTGCGCCATAAATGGACAGCGCTGCTCTACAGCACCCTATGTCTCCACTCTGCCCCATACATCACCCACAGCACCCTGTATCTTGTTTACTCTGCCCTATAGACCCACAGTGTAACCCCACAGCACCCCACAGTTCTGCCCTATAGATCAACAGCACTGTCCCAGAAAACACCGTAGCTTGTTCACACTAGCCCATAGGCCAGCAATGCTGCCCCACAGCACACTGCAGCTCCTGCCCCACAGACCCACAGCAGTGCCCCACAGCGCCCCACACATCCGGTCTGCCCTGTACATCCGCAGCACTGCTCTGCAGCACCATACGGCTCCAGCACTCTGCCCGTTGACACGCAGCACCCACAGCCGCTGGGTTCTGCGCACAGATCCCCGTTCCTGGGCTGCGGTGCTGCAGGGCCTGCGCGCAACAGGAAATGACATCGTGGGGCGGGGCCGAGGCGGGGGCGGGGCCTGTGGCTGTTTACCCGGTGGCCTCTTGGACAAGGGCGGCGCTGCGCCGCTGCCATCCTGACGCTGCTCCCCGGCCACGCTGCGGGATTTTTAACATGGTTTGGGGGCCAATTCTCACCCAATAAAATTAAATAATGTAAAAAACCTTAAGCATGTGGTTTGTTCCATGTCCAGTGAGGGATTTGGGGGTGGGTTTAGGGTTGAGGGTGGGGCTGAAAGTGTGGGCGGGGCCACTGCCACCCCCACCCCCCTCCCAAGCGCTCCCCAGTGTGCCTGCCCGGAGGGGTGTGCCCCAGCCAGGCCCCACCCCCTTTCCAAGACCCCGCCCTCCCAGCTGGGCTCCTCCCCGTTGACCCACACTCCCACCCCATTGGTGGGCTCCCTGCAGGGGGTGTGGCCTACAGGCCTACAACTCCTTCCCTGCCCCTGCTGAGCCGTGTGACCGACAGCTCGACAGGGGCAGACACAGCTCAGGAAGGACCAACAGAGCCAGGCAGGGCCTGAGAGCTTGAGAGAGTCCGACAGGCCTCGACACTGCCTGACAAAGCCCGACAGGGCCCGAGAGAGTCTGACGGATCCTCACAGAGCCCGACAAAGCTTGACAGAGCCCAACAGGACCCGTCAGGGCCTGACAAAGTTCCTGATAGAGCCTCAATGTGTATGACCGAGCCCTGGGGGCCTCAACAGAGCCTGAGAAATCTGGACAGGGCTCAGCAGAGCCCAACAGGTCTCGACAGAGCCCTACAGAGCCCATCGCAGCCTGATAGAGCCTGACAGGCCCCAAGAGGTCTCGACAGAGCCCTACAGAGCCCATCAAAGCCTGATAGAGCCTGACAGACCCCAAGAGGTCTCGACAGGGCTTCACAAAACCCACAGTGTCTGACAGAGCCCACAGGAGTGCAGGTGCTGTCATTGCCAGTGAGGGTCCAGGTGATTGGATAAGGGTGGTGGGCGGGGCCTGGGGTGATTGATCCCTCCCCTTTCCCAGGGGATTGTGGGCAGGGGTGGGCGGGGCTCAGGGTATTTGAGCCCCAGTCCCCGGGTAGGGAGCTCACTCCGCTCCAGGATGGATTTGGTGCAGGTCCTCTGCCGCTCCTTTGGCAGCTTTTGATCTGTTTCAGCTCCGTGCGCAGACGCCCCAGGAGCAGCGGAGGTGTCCGTTTGAGGGAAGAGCTTCGGGCGCAGCGAAGGTTCAGTAGCAGCTGTGGTAGAAAGGTTGTTTGTCATTATGTTTCATTTGTTGATTCAGTTCCAGGGGCTTTGCATTTTCCAGTAGTTCCTGACCACGATGAAGATGGAGTGTTGTTTTTTGGTTTGTGTTGCTGTATTAATAGCTGTTAATATAATCTCTTCTCCTAGCAGAGTGTTTTGTTTCCAGAACCTTTGCAGCGTGCAGCGGCCCCTGGTAGGTCATTCAGATGTACCTCCCGGAGCTCAGCCAAGGTGAGCAATGACTCGTAGGCTACTACCGATAAATATTATGTGGGTGCCTAATGTACACATGTCCTTGCTTTCCTTATTGTAGGTGATGATGGAGAAAGCGACAATGCTGGAAGATCCCCGTTAGCCCACGTCGCGTTTTCCTCTGTTGAAGATGGATCCGGTCCCTTGGCCCTCTGAAAGTTAAGTGGAGGCACGAGGGCTGGGAAGGGGCTGGGAATTGCAGGGAGGGTTTAAAGTTCTCAGACAGAAAAGGGCAGTCAGGAGCAGTCCCCTTTGGGCAGATAAATGGGGTCAGGGACCTTTACGGTGCCATGCCAGCGTGTGCCGGGCAGGGCAGCTCCAGCCCGCGGCTGTTGTCGCGCAGTTCGGGAAGCCGCCTCGCGCCCGTCTGACGATCCCGGGGTATCATTGCGCTCCAGGGGCACGAAAGTCATTTCAAGCGCCATCCCGGGGTCTGGAAAGCCGGTGCCGATCGGCGTAGCACCAATCGGCTGCCGGTTTTCTTGTATCGGCAGCCAAAAGGGTGCACGGTTCTTGCATCTTGAACGTTTCCGGTCAGTTGTGTTTTACGGTGTAGTTCTGGGCTGCAACAGCAGCTCTGCTCTCTACCCATCCAGTCCAAGGGACTGGCACTTCTTCCCAGCATCTTGAAGGTTTTAATTCTTGCAGCAGCTTCTTGTATTTGCGCCGTCTCTGTGTGTCTGCGCCGGCGCCGCCGTCTCTGTGTGTTTGCGCCAGCGCCGCCGTCTCTGTGTGTTTGCGCCGGCGCCGCCGTCTCCTAAGGGGCCATGCCGTTCGGCTCTTATTTTTTTCTGGGGTTGCAGTAGAGACTCCTCGCCTCACCGCTGCCTCCCTGCAGGTTCTTTTGATCGATGCAGTCTCTGGTTTGGAGTCGTTGTTGTTATAGAGCGTTTTTGGCGCTGTCGATGTGTTGTCGATAACGTTCTGAGGTGCGTCTGTGTGCGCACGTGCGCCTTTGGCTAGGAGCTGCTCTGCCCGGAGGCGTGGAGTCAGGGGTGGGTGGACGGAGCTCTAGGGGTGCACGGTTGATCTGTTGACGTGTTAAACTGCGCAGGCAAAGGTGGTGCAGTCATCTGGGATGGAGTAGCTGTGGGCAGGGGAGCGGACTGTCCCTTCCCCAGTGTTTTAGAGACTCAATTAGAGCTTCTGGTGGGATTCCTAAACAGAAAGCAGACCTGTGGAATGGTCAAGCTGTTGATGAGCATCTGGGTGACTTGTGGTGTACCTTGATTTCAGGTGCAGAGGGACAACTTGGCATGAAAGAGCGATGGAGGAGGCGAGCCGAGCACTGTAAGCAGGTGGGTCGTTGCGTGGTGTCAGCGGGAAGATGTGCCTTGTGCCTTTATACTGTGTGTTTGCTCTGCTTAGTCAGCGTGTGTTTTCCTGTGTTGCTGTAGATGTTGAGGAGGAAGCCGGCGATGCTGGAATATCCCTGTCGGCGCACGTGGCGTTTTCATCCGTTGAAGATGGATTTGGTCCCTTGGCCCTCTGAAAGCTAAGTGGAGGCTGGGCGGCTGGGAAGGGGCTGGGAACCGCAGGGAGGGGGGTAAAGTTCTGTTCGGGGCAAGGGCCATCCAGGAACAGTCCCCTTTGGGCAGGTGAAGGGCCCGGGGACCTTTCCAGTGCGACGCCAGCGTGTGCCGGGCAGGGCAGCTCCAGCCTGTGTCTGCGTTGTGGTGTAGTTCGGGACGCCTGCCTTGCGCCTGTCAGAGGATCCTGGGGTCTCGTTGCGTTCGAGGGACACGAAAGGCGTCTCGGGTGCCGTCCCGGGATCTGGAATCCCGGTGCCGATTGGCGTAGCGCAAGTTGGGCGCTGGTTTTCCCATATCAGCAGCTGAAAGCGTGGCAGGTCATGGCGTTTTGGATGTTTCTGGTCAGTTGGTGTTGCTGAGGGCTGCGTCGGCAGCTCTGCTCTCTACCCATCCAGCCTCAGGGACTGGCACTTCTTCCCAGCATCTTGAAGTTTTTAAGCCGTGCCGCCCTCTCTGTGTGTTTGCGCCAGCGCCGCCGTCTCTGTGTGTGTGTGTGTGTGTGTGTGTGCGCCACCGTCTCTGTGTGTGTGTGTGTGTGTGTCTGCGCTGCCGTCTCTGTGTGTGTGTGTGTGTGTGTGTGCGCCACCGTCTCTGTGTGTGTGTGTGTGTGTGTGCGCCGCCGTCTCTGTGTGTGTGTGTGTGTGTGCGCCGCCGTCTCTGTGTGTGTGTGTGTGTGTGCGCCGCCGTCTCTGTGTGTGTGTGTGTGTGTGCGCCGCCGTCTCTGTGTGTGTGTGTGTGTGTGTGTGTGCGCCGCCGTCTCTGTGTGTGTGTGTCTGTGTTGGCGCCGCCGTCTCTGTGTGTGTTTGCGCCAGCGCCGCCGTCTCTGTGTGTTTGCGCCGGCGCCGCCGTCTCCTAAGGGGCCGTGATGTTCAGCTCTTACTTTTTTCTGGGGTTGCAGTGGAGACTCCTCGCCTCACCGCTGCCTCCTGCAGGTTCTTTTGGTCGATGCCGTCTCTGGTTTGGAGTCGTTCTTGTCGTTCAGCGCCGCCGTCTCATAAGGGGCCCTGACTTTCGGCTCCTTTGTTTCCTGGGGTCGCAGTGGAGGCTCCTTGCCACGCCGCTGCCTCCCCGCAGGTTGTTTTGATCATTGTGTGTCTGGTTTGGAGTCGTTCTCGTCGTTGGGCGTTGTCGGTGCCGTTGCCATCGTGTGGTCCATAACATGCTGTGCAGCGTCTGTCTGCGCGGGTGCGCGTTTGGCTGGAGCTGCTCTGCCCGGACACGTGGAGTCGGGGGGGGTGGGCGGAGGTCTGGGAGTCCACGGTTAATCTGCTGACACATTAAATTGCGCAGGCAGAGGTTGTGCAGTCGTGGGATGGAGCAGCTGTGGGCTGGGGAGCCCATAGTCCTTTCAGTGGTGTTTTGCAGTTGTTACTAAGAACATTGTTCACTAGTGTTTTCTGTAGTGTGCTGTTTTTTCAGTGATGAAGCGTGTTTTAATGAAATATTTTTTTTTCTTTCCTTTGCAGGTGATCACATTGTCAGTTTGGGTCACTTACTTACAAAAAGGCATTTTGTTAGGCTATGTAACACTCAGTTATAGCCTTCTTGATGGTAACCAAATGTCGAGGGTTAAGATTGCGGGGTGACAATCAAACCCTGGCAGATGTACTGTTAACCCCCTCTCCCCCCCACTTCCCCCTTTTGCCCCTCCCTCTCCCCCCTTCCACTCAGCACAGGCGATCGGGAGGGAAAGAAGGACAGAGAGAAGAGAGTTGGAAAAATTAAAGATGTTTTACTAATGCTACTACTAAGAATAGAGAAAATAATACAAAATATACAAAACCAATCTTGAAAGTCTCAGCAACTGCAGAGCCGGCACCCAAAGTCCTGGATTGGACTCTGCAGCCAACTGGAGCTGGATTCAGTCTCTCACTGGCCTCAGTTCTCAGGGACAACCAGCGAGATCCTCTCCTAATGTCGGCCATAAGCAGAAGGAAAAGGGACGAGATCCTCGTGGTCTCCCACTTTTATATGAAGTATTCACGTGAATGGAATGTTATACACAGTTGGTCAGTTTCTTGATCACTTGTTTCTCGTTGCCCCTCTCGTGAGATGTCCATCCATGCTTATCAATAAGTTTGCATTCCATTGCTAGGTTTACCAAAACATGGGTCTGGTTCTCCAGGAAAGTGCAGTTAATATGAAGCTTTAGCTGACAGGCACAATTCACTGAAAGAGAAACCTGTTTTTAGCAAAACCAAGACATTCCACCCCTTATAATATGCCATACACTGAATACTTAAACCTTATCAATACAATCTATCAACACAATCTAATTAATCACTACTACTATATATATATATACACATATATACACAGGAGTAATTAATCAGTGGACCATCCTTTGAAAAGTTCATTAAGTTCATTTTGTCACAACAGTCTCCCAGGGCAGGAAAAATGGTACAAGTGCATCTCATGACCACTGTTTGTGGGTTAAAGACATCACTTTGGAGAATTTGCCAGGCGCCACTCGAAGAAGCCAGCTCTGGTTTCATCATCACTGTTTTGATCTGAAAGACACTTATTAAATACTGTTAGTACGGCAATTCACATCCTGCAGTTCAGTATTGAATATTTTCACCTAAACTCAAATCCCCTTGAGGCACACACCGAACTTCTCCATCCTTAAGCATCACCCACCAGGTGCTGCCAGGTCCCTGGGCAAAAACAATCCCGCGAATGGGCTTGATTTGCCTGAGGCAGGAGGAACCCAGACTGCCTTTCCTGACATGTTTTTCATGTGTACTACAGGGACTTTATCTCCTTCTACAGTCCGTAGAATTTCTGATTGGGCAGGCCCGGCTCGATTGGTTGATCCCCTGGTGTTGACCAACCAAGTGGCTTTTGCTAAATGTGAATCCCAGTTTTTAAAGGTTCCACCACCAAGTGCCTTTAGTGTAGTTTTTAGCAAACCATCGTACCTTTCAATTTTCCCAGAGGCTGGTGCATGATATGGAATATGATATACCCACTCAATACCATGTTCTTTGGCCCAATTGTCTATAAGACTGTTTTTGAAATGAGTACCATTGTCTGATTCAATTCTTTCTGGCGTACCGTGTCGCCAAAGGACTTGCTTTTCAAGGCCCAAGATAGTATTTCGGGCTGTAGCATGAGGTACGGCATATGTTTCCAACCATCCAGTGGTTGCTTCCACCATTGTAAGTACATAACGCTTACCTTGACGTGTTTGTGGAAGTGTAATATAATCAATCTGCCAAGCTTCTCCATCCTTATACTTTAACCATCGCCCCCCATACCATACAGGCTTGAACCGTTTCGCTTGTTTGATTTCGGCGCAAGTTTCACATTCATGAATAACCTGTGAAATAGTGTCCATAGTTAAATCCACCCCTCGATCGCGAGCCCATTTATATGTTGCATCTCTACCTTGATGCCCTGAAGCATCATGGGCCCACCGAGCTAGGAACAGTTCACCTTTATGTTGCCAGTCCAAGTCCACCTCAGCTACTTTAATCTTAGCAGCTTGATCTGCTTGTTGGTTGTTTAGATGTTCCTCGGTGGCTCGACTTTTAGGCACATGAGCATCGACATGATGAACTCTCACAGGCAGGCTCTCTAGCCGAGCAGCAATGTCTTGCCACAGCGTGGCAGCCCAAATGGGTTTACCTCTGCGCTGCCAGTTGCTTTTCTTCCATTGCTGTAGCCACCCCCACAAGGCATTTGCCACCATCCATGAGTCAGTATAGAGATAAAGTATTGGCCACTTCTCTCGTTCAGCAATGTCCAAAGCCAGCTGGATGGCTTTCACTTCTGCAAACTGACTCGATTCACCTTGTCCTTCAGTGGCTTCTGTAACTTGTCGTGTGGGACTCCACACAGCAGCTTTGCACCTTCGATGTTTTCCTACCAGACGACAGGATCCATCTGTGAACAGTGCATACTGCTTATCAGTCTCTGAAAGAGTATTATACGGTGGTGCTTCTTCAGCACGTTTTACTTCCTCCTCATCTGGAGACATCCCAAAGTCTTTGCTTTCTGGCCAGTCTGTAATCACTTCTAAGATCCCTGGGCGATTGGGATTTCCAATTCGAGCTCGTTGCGTGATCAATGCAATCCATTTACTCCACGTAACTTCGGTCGCATGATGTGGAGAGGGAACCGTCCCTTTGAACATCCAGCTCAGCACCGGCAGTCGAGGTGCCAGGAGGAGCTGTGCTTCAGTACCGATCCCTTCTGAAGCAGCTCGAACTCCTTCATATGCTGCTAGTATCTCTTTTTCAGTTGGAGTATAGTTGGCCTCAGATCCTTTGTATCCTCGACTCCAAAAACCTAAGGGTCGACCTCGGGTTTCTCCTGGTGCTTTCTGCCAGAGGCTCCAGGTAAGTCCATTATCTCCGGCTGCGGTGTAGAGCACATTTTTAACATCTAGTCCAGTCCGAACTGGTCCAAGGGCCACCGCATGAGTTATCTCACGCTTCATTTGTTCAAAGGCTTGTCGTTGTTCAGGGCCCCACTCAAACTGGTTCTTGTTATGAGTCACTCGATAGAGAGGGCTCATAATCTGGCTGTAGTCAGGAATATGCATCCTCCAAAAACCTACAACGCCCAAGAAAGTCTGTGTCTCCTTTTTATTAGTAGGTGGAGACATTGCTGCAATTTTGTTGATCACATCCATTGGGATCTGACGACGGCCATCTTGCCATTTTATTCCTAAACACTGGATCTCTCGTGCAGGTCCCTTGACCTTGCTTCGTTTTATGGCAAAACCAGCATCCAAAAGAATCTGAATTATTCTCTCACCTTTCTCGAAGACTTCTTTCGCTGTGTCGCCCCATACAATGATGTCATCAATATATTGCAGGTGTTCTGGCGCTTTACCTTGCTCCAGCGTGGTCTGGATCAGTCCATGGCAGATGGTAGGACTGTGTTTCCACCCCTGGGGCAAGCGATTCCACGTGTACTGGATGCCTCTCCAGGTGAAAGCAAACTGCGGCCTGCACTCTGCTGCTCCAGGAATAGAGAAAAATGCATTAGCAATGTCAATTGTAGCATACCACTGAGCTGCCTTTGACTCCAGTTCAAATTGCAGCTCTAGCATGTCAGGCACAGCAGCACTCAGTGGTGGCGTAACTTCATTCAGGCCACGATAGTCCACAGTTAGTCTCCACTCGTCACTAGACTTACGCACTGGCCAGATTGGGCTGTTAAAAGGTGAGCGAGTCTTACTGATCACACCCTGGCTTTCCAATTGACGGATCAACTTCTGGATAGGAATCAAAGAGTCTCGGTTGGTGCGATATTGCCGGCGATGCACCGTCGTGGTAGCAATTGGCACCTGCTGATCGTCAACCATCAGCAGTCCTACAACAGAAGGGTCATCTGAAAGACCAGGCAAATCAGACAGCTGTTCAGTTTTCTCAGTGTCCACAGCTGCTGTACCAAATGCCCACCTATACCCTTTTGGGTCCTTAAAATACCCTCTCCTGAGGTAGTCTATGCCAAGGATGCACGGAGCATCTCGACCAGTCACAATGGGATGCTTTTGCCAGTTTTTTCCAGTTAGGCTCATTTCAGCCTCTGCAACAGTCAGTTCCTGGGATCCCCCAGTCACTCCAACAATATTGATGGATTGCGTTCCTTTATAATTAGAAGGAATTATCGTGCACTGAGCACCAGTGTCCACTAAAGCTTTGTACTCCTGGGGGTGTGTTGTACCAGGCCATCGTATTTGTACAGTCCAATAAACTCTGTTATCCCTTTCCTCCACCTGGTTGGAGGCAGGGCACCTCTAATTTCTGTTTTGCACAGTCTCTGGGTGTGAATTAGAGGTTCCTTCAAGAGCATCAGAATCTCTTCTGTTCCTTTAGTAAACTGGAGCAGCCACCTTCCTAGGAGTTTTTCCTTTGATCTCACGTATTCGTTCCTGAAGTTCTGAGGTAGGTCTTCCATGCCACTTATTCATGTTTTCTCCCTGCTCATGTAGGAAGAACCACAGTGAACCTCTTTTTGTGGGCTGCCTCTGTCCTCTCTCTCGAGACTGGAAACGCCTTTTCCTAACAGCTGAAACACAGGTTTGTGCAGGTCGTGAATGGTACGTGTCTTCTCTGAGTTCTTTGATTTCTTGCAATAGCTTTTCGAACCGGTCATCAGATTTTTCACACAGTTTCTCCACAGCAGAGACACAAGCCCGTAGAGAACCAGCAAGGCTGTCCTCAAAGTTCCGGAGCTGCTCAATCACTTCAGTAATATCTTGTGCACCTCCAGCTGACCAGACCATTCCTGCCAATGACTTAGCATATGCAGGTGGTGCACTTTGTACAAATCTGCGCCACAGAGGTCGTGTACAATTGATTCTATCTGGGTCTGTCCCCTCTTGGCTGTTTGGCCCAAAATAAATGATCTCTCGCACAGCTAATTCTCTCAGGAACTGAACACCTCTCTCCATAGTATTCCATTTCCCTAACTTAGATATACAATCTTCCTTGTAGGGAAATCTTACTTTCACAGCTGCCAGGAGTCGGGTCCAGAGAGTAGTGGCGTTAGACTCTCTTGAAATTGCCCTATCAATGGTGGAATCTCTTGACAGAGATCCCAGCTGCCTGGCTTCACCACCTTCCAATTCAATTGTTCCTGCCCCATTGTCCCAGCATCGGAGCAGCCAGGTTAAAATATTCTCGCCTTCACGACGACTAAAGTCTTTTCGCAGATCTCTCAGCTCACCTGGAGAGAAGGACCGAGTGGTGGTCACTTCATCTCCTCCCTGTCCTGATGATGATGCTCCTTGGGTTGATGTTGGCCCTGTGCCATCATCTGCTGCACGGGTAGTCTTTCTAGTGACTTTCTTACAACCGGCAACTGATGCTGATATGGGTTCACCATCATTTGATTCATTTCCAGAGTCTGAATGACTGTCACAGGGGTTACTGTGGTTACAGCAGCAACAGTGCCCAGTGTGTGAAGAAAGGGGGGCTGCCTTAGCCTGTGAGGCTGGAGAAGTAACCTTATCAGCATCGGCCTTGGCCTGCGTAGGAGCTTCAGCCTGTGAAGCCGCCGTTGGGGGGGCAGTGGCAGCAGCTGCAGCTTTTGCTGTTTTGCTCTTTCTCGAGCGGCCAGGAGAGCTTTTTGCTAAAGCTTCCGAAGACGCACCGCAAATCTCAGGACAACAAAGAGACGCAAACCTCCTGTTGAACGCCATTTCTCTTAACAGAAGCACAAACTGGCACACATTCAGCAAACCAGATAACACCATAACAGTTCTGTCAAAACTCCAAGGATATTCAAAATTCTCTAAAACATTTGTGAACTCTCCTAGCGAAAAAACGAAAGTATTGTTAGTCAGCCTTTCTAAAGATTCGCTTGACCAATTAGCAAACACAGAGCCGTTCTGCTCTTTAATCTCTCCTGGAGGCTTTTCAAGGTAAAGCAGAAGCGAGTAGAAATTAATTAGCGGCTGCAGTACAATGAAATAAACCAGCAACAAACCACACAGTATCATCATGACCATTGTCCAGTTCCTTGTTGTTATATAATGAACACTTCGATTTAAAAAGAAAGCCCAACACAGATATGGAATCAGTGAGCACAATGTAGAAAACAACTGATACAACTTATGCCATAACATCTTTAAATCAGTGTAATTCACTTTGCCTTAATACCACTAAATAATATCCAAAGCAAACAGACGCGCGAGTATCACAACTCTATGAGTTGGCACCGTGCCAAGAAAACGGAAAGGTACGTCAGAGCAGTAGAGAAGCCAAAAATCTTCAAATTTACCCCTTTCTCGAGCCCCACGTTGGGCGCCAAATTATCTGTGGAGGGTTAAGATTGCGGGGTGACAATAAAACCCTGGCAGGTGTATTGTTAACCCCTCTCCCCCCCACTTCCCCCTTTTGCCCCTCCCTCTCCCCCCCTTCCACTCAGCACAGGCGATCGGGAGGGAAAGAAGGACAGAGAGAAGAGAGTTGGAAAAATTAAAGATGTTTTACTAATGCTACTAATAAGAATAGAGAAAATAATACAAAATAGACAAAACCAATCTTGAAAGTCTCAACAACTGCAGGGCAGGCACCCAAAGTCCTGGATTGGACTCTGCAGCCAAGCGGAGCTGGATTCAGTCTCTCACTAGGCCTCAGTTCACAGGGATGAGTAGCAAGATCCTCTCCTAATGTCGGCCATAAGGAAAAAAGGGGCGAGATCCTCGTGATCTCCCACTTTTATATGAAGTATTCACGTGAATGGAATGTTATACGCAGTTGGTCAGTTTCTTGGTCACTTGTTTCTCGTCGCCCCTCTCGCGAGATGTCCATCCATGCTTATCAATATGTTTGCATTCCATTGCTAGGTTTACCAAAACATGTGTCTGGTTCTCCAGGAAAATGCAGTTAATATGAAGCTTTAGCTGACAGGCACAATTCACTGAAAGAGAAACTTGTTTTAAACAAAACCAGGACACCCCCCCAAGCCTCACTATTTGGCATCCCCATAGCCCCCCAAGGCTCACTATTTGGCAGCCCCATCGCCCCCCAAGGCTCACTATCTGGCAGCCCCATCGCCCCCCAAGGCTCACTATTTGGCAGCCCCATTGCCCCCCAAGGCTCACTATTTGGCAGCCCCATCGCCCCCCAAGGGGCCCTGAGAGCCCCCATTGACCTTCTTTTACCTACCTTTGTTGCTGTTCCCAGCCTATCCTGGTGTTTTCCATCCTTCGGGACTTCGTTGTTACTGTTGTGAGAGTCAGAGAGACAATGAGGAGTGTCTGTGACTTACGACTGTCATTGTTGATCTGCGGTGTTTATAGACGGATTCTTGCAGGATTGATTTCTGGTTTGTCCTTCCCTCCTCCCAGAACGCGGCGCTGGTGCGAGTTCCCCAGCACACGTGTGTGTGTCCAGCCGGTCCGTCTGGGGCGAGCGCGTCAGGGCGGGCAGACGGCTGAACGGACGCGCTGTCAGCGACTGCCGGACGAGCTGGGACTTCTTCACCGTGTCCAGCCTTGTGCGTGTGGTTTGTTTTCACTTGCAGGCTGGAACAGCAGTTTCCTTAACGAAAAACACCCCAGCGTGTCCCCCAACCCCCAACAAAAATAACGCCAAATTGCCACCCAAAAAAACACAGGGAGTTTTTAAAAAATGTCCTTTAGCTTTCTCCCCCGCCCTGCTGCGTTTAGTGCAGTGAGTGACCGTGAGGAGCCGGCTGTGGATCTGGCTGTTGAAGGGTGTGTGAAGGAGGAGGAGATGTGTGTAGAGCAGCACTGGTTGTGGAGGTGAGTGTAACTGGTTTGGGTGTGCGGTTGTAAATTCTTTTTGGAGGCTTCCTAGTTTCTGGTGTCACCTGCGGGGTGCAGTGTGATTCTGTGTGCAGGTTTGAAAGGTGCAACGTGCAGAGCTCCCTCATTTGCCACCAGATATCCAAGTCACAGGGACAACGTTGCCGTGCGGCTGCCAAGGACAGCGCGTGTCCCGTGCAGAACAACATCCTTTGTGCTCCGTGCGCGTGTTCCTCCTCTGAAATGAAGTTGCGCTGCCCGGTGTTTCCCGTTCCGTGCGGTACCTGCCGGCTGAGTCTCCTCCCCCCGCTCCGGTCGGTTCCGTCGCGCTGCCGCAGCCCCGGCGGCTCCGTGGGGCTGGTTGGGCGCGTCGTTGGCGGAGCCGGCACCGACGATCTCTGGACGCGTCGAGGGCTGCGGTGGGTTTTCCTGGAAATGCCAAGGCCCTGGTGTGTTATTATTGTAACTGTACTGTAAGACATTTAGAACGAAAACGTAAATAAGAGTAACCAGAAGAGTCTTTGGGAGTAAATAATGCCTGTCATCTACTCTGGCTGTTACTCAAAACTCTGCAGACAGTAATTATCCCCAATTGATGTAGTAAAATTTAAAAGAGTGGACTATAAATACTGGAGCACTAATTGGAAGTAATACCTGTGGAGAAAAAAACCCTCTATTTTATATCTATAATAAAAAATAATGTGTGCTAGTTAATCCGGCTGGTAGTAATGTAACGATAAGAATGTTAGAGTGTAAATAAATGAAATTGTTTAGGCGTGAGCAATAACAATTTAATTCCAGCTCTTACTTGGTGCACCAGGCAGCAGTTCTTCCCAATCTGAATCCCAGTTTAAACCACATTGTTTGGAATTCCTTTGAAATGGTAAAGGCAGGAAACTAATGTGGAGTCATTGCAGCTCCATTTGCACAACCGTTATAAATAAACTGCAGGACGAATGGCTGCATAGGAAACAAAGTAAGGAAGCTTTAGATTTTAAACAGCATTGGAAAGTGATCGGGAGTGTTTAGTATTTAAATTATAACAGAGCCATGAGATTGGAGGCAACAAAGCTCAGAACCAAACGGAGTCAAAACGTCACTTTTTTTTTTAAAGAGAAGTAAAAAGGAACCACTGAATAGTGGCTGTTTATAAATAGAGGTGTTAAAAAGTTCCCAGGCAGTGATGATTCCCAACGGAACAGTAAAAGACATTTAGATGTAAAATAAAATCAGAAAACAGTGAGTTACGACAGTCTGAATTTAACCACGGCTTTTCTGGGGTTGTGCAAAAACGTGACTGGTATTAATTACCTCTGAGTTAAAATAAAAGTCAGCAAACTCGATGTGGTTAACAACAGGTAATTTTAATTTTTCATGTGCTGTCCAGTCTGGCCTCTCCCTCCAGGGGCGTGGTCTGAGAAAGCCACACCCCCAACTCCACCCCGCCCAAGCTCCGCCCCTGCCCGTCAGTGCCCTCCCCGGGGGCGTGTCCCGTACAGACCCCTCCCCTTTCATCCCGCCCACCCCCAGCAGCATGACGCACAAAGCCCCGCCCCCAGCTCCACCCCCAAACTCAGCCCCTGCTAAACCACGCCCCCTCAGAGCACGTGCTGCACAGAGCCCACCCTTATCTCGGCTCCACCCCTCCCTTCCTAAGCCACGCCCCCTTTGGGCGTGCCCCCTCCCTACCCCAAGAGGCTCCTCCTATGGGGGCGTGACACGCGGAGGCTCCACCCCCTGCCCACTTTCCCCAGGGGGACCTCCCAATGGGCGTGTCCTCCCAGTCCCGCCCCTCAGCACTGACCCCGCCCCCGTGGGTGGGGCCACACTCAGCTGCGCGCCCTCCCCCCCCACCCCAGGTGACCCCACAGTAACTCCATAGCAGCCCTATGGCTGCCCCACCGGTACCGCTACAGCAGCCCCGTTCCTGCCCCATAACTCCAGACTCGCCTCTGAAGAGCCCCCACAGCAGCCACTTCAGTGCCCCGCAGGTTATCACCACAGCCGCCCCTCCCGCCCCACGGCCGCCGCTCGGGACCCCCGGAGCCCCCGGCCCCGCCCCCGCCCGCAGCCCCGCAGCGCGGGCTCGCGCCCCCGGTGCCGGTGAAGCCGCGTCCTGGCCGCGGCCGGAGAAGCCGCCGGTTCCCGCCCCCACATCCCCGATCGCTGCTGCTGCCGCGGCCGGAGGAGCCGCCGGTTCCGCCCCCACATCCCCGATCGCTGCTGCTGCCGCGGCCGGAGGAGCCGCCGGTTCCCGCCCAGCCCCGACTCTCCGCCTTCCTCCTCAATCGCCGCCGCACGCCGCCATGACACCTCCTGTTCCGCCATCTTGTCTCCCCCTTCTGTTCGCATTCGCTATTTTATACCGAGGGAGGGAGGAGGCGCTCGCTGATTGGCTGACGGTGTCAGCCACGGGAGTCGTCCATTGGCTCATCCCCACGTGGGGTTCTCCGAGGGGGTGGGAGAAAGGCGCTGATTGGTCGCCGTTTTCCCGCCGACGTTCGCCCACAGCAACGAAGCGCTGATTGGGCAGCGCGGCTGAGGGGGGGCGGCTCGTCCATTGGCCGGAGGGCGGGCGGGGGGCGGGACAACGAGGTGATAAACGGGGCGGCGCAGAGCGCGCGTGGGACCAGACACGTGGAGGCGGCAGCGGCTGCGCGAGCTCCTGAGCGCTGAGGAACCGGCTGAGCGCCCCCCCCCCCCCGCGGCGGGAAACCCGGAACCGGGTAACGGGGGGGGGGCGTAATTACCGTGCGGGGGTTAATTGGGGGTCAGGGCGGTAATTACCGTGCGGGGGTTAATTGGGGGTGGGGCGTCATTACCGTGCGGGGTTAATTGGGGGTCAGGGCGGTAATTACCGTGCGGGGTTAATTGGGGGTCAGGGCGGTAATTACCGTACGGGGTTAATTGGGGGTCAGGGCGGTAATTACCGTGCGGGGTTAATTGGGGGTCAGGGCGGTAATTACCGTGCGGGGGTTAATTGGGGGTCAGGGCGGTGATTACCGTGCGGGGGTTAATTGGGGGTTAGGGCGGTAATTACCGTACGGGGTTAATTGGGGGTCAGGGCGGTAATTACCGTGCGGGGGTTAATTGGGGGTTAGGGCGGTAATTACCGTGCGGGGTTAATTGGGGGTCAGGGCGGTAATTACCGTGCGGGGGTTAATTGGGGGTCAGGGCGGTAATTACCGTGCGGGGTTAATTGGGGGTCAGGGCGGTAATTACCGTGCGGGGGTTAATTGGGGGTCAGGGCGGTAATTACCGTGCGGGGTTAATTGGGGGTCAGGGCGGTAATTACCGTGCGGGGGTTAATTGGGGGTCAGGGCGGTAATTACCGTGCGGGGGTTAATTGGGGGTTAGGTCAGCAATTCGGCTTTTACAAGTTTTTTTTATGTATTTTTTTGGTATTTTGGTGCCGATTTGTGCCAAACGGCGCCTTTAAAATCTGTTTATTGAGGGTTTATCGGGAGAATTCAAGTTCAAAGCTCGGGGGGTTCGGGGCTGTTTCCAGGGCTGCGGCTCCAAACGCGTTGTTTCCTTTAACCGCTTATTAATTTAAATTATTATATTTAAACGGGGCTTTTTGAGGTTTTATGAGGGTTTTTTTGAGCATCTTGGGCGGTTCGGAGGCTCCTAAAGCCGCTTACTTGTTTAAATTATTAATTGTTACAATAATGTCAATAGCTGTTGAAATCAGTGTGTAAATTACTGTGTTTAAAGTCGGGAGGCATTTCGCTGCTTTTGGGGCTTTGGGGCTGAATTCACCGTATTGAACGTGTCCGGGGGGTCGCTGATTGGCCGGTGCCGCCTGGGAACCCCTCGCTGGCCCCGCCCCCTCGCTGGCCCCGCCCCCTCGCTTGCCCCGCCCCCTCGCTGTCTCGAGGAGAGGAAGGTGAACCCGCTGCGTTGTTACATTGGGTTACATTGGGAACCTCCCCTGGCCCCTCCCCCGCGCTGGCCCCGCCCCCGCGCTGTCTCGAGCAGAGGAAGGTGAACCCGCTGCGTTGTTACATGGGATTTTACATTTAGTTATGGATTTTAATTCAATTTAACTTAATTTTAATTTATTATTTAATTTATTAATTAATATATTAATATTAAATGTATAGATGAAATCCATACAGTAATATACTACAATAAGATATAATGTGAATAGCAGAAATATATAGAATATCTAATCTGATATAATTAACTGATCAGCTAATATTCAATGATATTACTTAAAATAATTTATAATTAATATATAATGGCATAATATAATGATATAGAACTTAATATTGTAATAATAATGATATTCATTATATAATATTAATATCTATATTAATATATAATTACTATGTAATGTATCTAATCTATTTTTACATAGATATCTTATTCTATAAAGCTGTGAGGGACCATATTTGGGCGGGTTTTTGAGATTTTTAAGGCTGTTTGGTCTCCAATTCAATTTACTTCATTTTGGGGCTGTTTTTAGGATAATTTGTGCTCAAAGAAGCTTTTAAGATCCATTTTTTTGGCAGTTAATTTGCTCACTGGGTTAATACTGAAGCGGGGGATTCGGGGCTGTTTCCCAGGACTGTGACACAAATAACGGCCCTTTCCTTCCCTTTCCCACTGCAGCTCCTGCTCAGAGAACAGCGAAGGCAGCCTGGCCGCCCCCCTCCGGCTGCCTGCGCCCCCCAACTCTGGCTGCCTGCGCCCCCCAACTCCGGCTGCCTGCGCCCCCCCCAACTCCGGCTGCCTGCGCCCCCCAGCTCCGGCTGCCTGCGCCCCCCAACTCCGGCTGACTGCGCCCCCCAACTCCGGCTGGCTGCGCCCCCCCCAGCTCCGGCTGCCTGCCCCCCCAACTCCGGCTGACTGCGCCCCCCAACTCCGGCTGACTGCGCCCCCCAGCTCCGGCTGACTGCGCCCCCCAACTCCGGCTGACTGCGCCCCCAGCTCCGGCTGCCTGCGCCCCCCAACTCCGGCTGACTGCCCCCCCAGCTCCGGCTGACTGCGCCCCCCAGCTCCGGCTGCCTGCGCCCCCCCAACTCCGGCTGGCTGCGCCCCCCAACTCCGGCTGACTGCGCCCCCCCCCCTCCGGCTGACTGCCCCCCCAGCTCCGGCTGACTGCGCCCCCCAACTCCGGCTGGCTGCGCCCCCCCCAGCTCCGGCTGGCTGCGCCCCCCAACTCCGGCTGACTGCCCCCCAGCTCCGGCTGACTGCGCCCCCCAACTCCGGCTGACTGCGCCCCCCAGCTCCGGCTGACTGCGCCCCCCAACTCCGGCTGACTGCGCCCCCCAGCTCCGGCTGACTGCGCCCCCCAACTCCGGCTGACTGCCCCCCCAACTCCGGCTGACTGCGCCCCCCAACTCCGGCTGACTGCGCCCCCCCCAACTCCGGCTGACTGCCCCCCCAACTCCGGCTGCCTGCGCCCCCCCAACTCCGGCTGACTGCCCCCCCAACTCCGGCTGACTGCCCCCCCAGCTCCGGCTGACTGCGCCCCCCCCAACTCCGGCTGACTGCCCCCCCAGCTCCGGCTGACTGCCCCCCCAACTCCGGCTGGCTGCGCCTCCACTGCACACCATGGCGGGGACGGGAGGGGGGATCACAAGGGTCTATGGGGCCGTGTGGGGGTCAGGGCGGCTGTGAGGTCAACGGGGCTGTTGTGGGGTGAAACACCCCTGAAGAGGCTGAACACCCTGCAGGTGAGTGAACCACACGCTGACCCACAGTGACCCACAGTGCTGCATAGCACCTCCATTCTGCCCTATAGATCCACAACACTGCCCCACAGCACACTATAGCTCCTGTACTCTGCCCCATACATCCACAGTAGTGCCCCCCATCACCCCATGGCTCCTGCACTCTGCCCTATAGATGCCCAGTACTGCCCCCCAGCACCACATAGCTCTTGTAATTTGCCCCACACATCCAAAGCAGTGCCCCCCAGCACCCCATAGTGACTCTACTCTGCTCCACAGACCCACAGTGCTGCCCCACAGGACCCCATAGGACTCGACTCTGCCCCTTAGACCCAGAGAGCTGCCCCACAGCAGCCTGTAGGTGCTGCATTCTGCCCCGTTGGTGCAACGTGCTGCCCCACAGCACCCCACACCTCTGTCCACTGACCACCCCTCCCCCTGCCCACGCTGCACTGCCCACTATGGGTGGGTCACAGGGTCTGTGGGGCGGGTGTGGGGGCCAGGGGGGCTGTGGGGTCAATGGGATTGTTGTCAGGTGAAACACCCCTGAAGAGTGAGTGACCCACACAGTGACCCACAGCAGCCCATAGCCCCTCTGCCCTATGGAGTCACTGCACCCCAGAGCTGCTTTTACTCTGCGCCATAAATGGACAGCGCTGCTCTACAGCACCCTATGTCTCCACTCTGCCCCATACATCACCCACAGCACCCTGTGTCTTGTGTACTCTGCCCTATAGACCCACAGTGTAACCCCACAGCACCCCACAGTTCTGCCCTATAGATCAGCAGCACTGTCCCAGAAAACACCGTAGCTTCTTCACACTAGCCCATAGGCCAGCAATGCTGCCCCACAGCACACTGCAGCTCCTGCCCCATAGACCCACAGCAGTGCCCCACAGCGCCCCACACATCCGGTCTGCCCTGTACATCCGCAGCACTGCTCTGCAGCACCATACGGCTCCAGCACTCTGCCCGTTGACACGCAGCACCCACAGCCGCTGGGTTCTGCGCACAGATCCCCGTTCCTGGGCTGCGGTGCTGCAGGGCCTGCGCGCAACAGGAAATGACATCGTGGGGCGGGGCCGAGGCGGGGGCGGGGCCTGTGGCTGTTTACCCGGTGGCCTCTTGGACAAGGGCGGCGCTGCGCCGCTGCCATCCTGACGCTGCTCCCCGGCCACGCTGGGGGATCTTTAACATGGTTTGGGGCCAATTCTCACCCAATAAAATTAAATAATGTAAAAAACCTTAAGCATGTGGTTTGTTCCATGTCCAGTGAGGGATTTGGGGGTGGGTTTAGGGTTGAGGGTGGGGCTGAAAGTGTGGGCGGGGCCACTGCCCCCCCCACCCCCCTCCCAAGCGCTCCCCAGTGTGCCTGCCCGGAGGAGTCTGCCCCAGCCAGGCCCCACCCCCTTTCCAAGCACCCCGCCCTCCCAGCTGGGCTCCTCCCCCTTGACCCACACTCCCACCCCATTGGTGGGCTCCCTGCAGGGGTGTGGCCTACAGACCTACAACTCCTTCCCCGCCCCTGCTGAGCCGTGTGACCGACAGCACGACAGGGGCAGACACAGCTCAGGAAGGACCAACAGAGCCAGGCAGGGCCTGAGAGCTTGAGAGAGTCCGACAGGCCTCGACACTGCCTGACAAAGCCCGACAGGGCCCGAGAGAGTCTGACGGATCCTCACAGAGCCCGACAAAGCTTGACAGAGCCCAACAGGACCCGTCAGGGCCTGACAAAGTTCCTGAGAGAGCCTCAATGTGTATGACCGAGCCCTGGGGGCCTCAACAGAGCCTGAGAAATCTGGACAGGGCTCAGCAGAGCCCAACAGGTCTCGACAGAGCCCTGCAGAGCCCATCAAAGCCTGATAGAGCCTGACTGACCCCAACAGGTCTCGACAGAGCCCTACAGAGCCCATCAAAGCCTGATAGAGCCTGACAGACCCCAAGAGGTCTCGACAGAGCCCTACAGAGCCCATCGCAGCCTGATAGAGCCTGACAGGCCCCAAGAGGTCTCGACAGAGCCCTACAGAGCCCATCGCAGCCTGATAGAGCCTGACAGGCCCCAAGAGGTCTCGACAGGGCTTCACAAAAACCAGCAGTGGCTGACAGAGCCCGACAGGAGTGCAGGTGCTGTCATTTCCAGTGAGGGTCCAGGTGATTGGATAAGGGTGGTGGGCGGGGCCTGGGGTGATTGACCCCTCCCCTTTCCAGGGGATTGTGGGCGGGGGTGGGCGGGGCTCAGGGTATTTGAGCCCCAGTCCCCGGGTGGGGAGCTCACTCCGCTCCAGGACGGCTCCGGTGCAGGTCCTCTGCCGCTCCTTTGGCAGCTTTTGAGCCGTTTCAGCTCCGTGGGCAGACGTCTTAGGAGAAGCGGAGGTGTCCGTTTGAGGGAAGAGCTTCGGGCGCAGCAAAGGTTCAGTAGCAGCTGTGGTAGAAAGGTTGTTTGTCATTATGTTTCATTTGTTGATTCAGTTCCAGGTGCTTTGCATTTTCCAGTAGTTCCTGACCACGATGAAGATGGAGTGCTGTTTTTTGGTTTGTATTGCTGTATTAATAGCTGTTAATATAATCTCTTCTCCTAGCAGAGTGTTTTGTTTCCAGAACCTTTGCAGCGTGCAGCGGCCCCTGGTAGGTCATTCAGATGTACCTCCCGGAGCTCAGCCAAGGTGAGCAATGACTCGTAGGCTACTACCGATAAATATTATGTGGGTGCCTAATGTACACATGTCCTTGCTTTCCTTATTGTAGGTGATGATGGAGAAAGCGACAATGCAGGAAGATCCCTGTTAGCCCACGTCGCGTTTTCCTCTGTTGAAGATGGATCCGGTCCCTTGGCCCTCTGAAAGTTAAGTGGAGGCACGAGGGCTGGGAAGGGGCTGGGAATTGCAGGGAGGGTTTAAAGTTCTCAGACAGAAAAGGGCAGTCAGGAGCAGTCCCCTTTGGGCAGATAAATGGGGTCAGGGACCTTTACGGTGCCATGCCAGCGTGTGCCGGGCAGGGCGGCTCCAGCCCGCGGCTGTTGTCGCGCAGTTCGGGAAGCCGCCTCGCGCCCGTCAGACGATCCCGGGGTATCGTTGCGCTCCAGGGGCACGAAAGTCATTTCAAGCGCCATCCCGGGGTCTGGAAAGCCGGTGCCGATCGGCGTAGCACCAATCGGCTGCCGGTTTTCTTGTATCAGCAGCCAAAAGGGTGCACGGTTCTTGCATCTTGAACATTTTTGGTCAGTTGTGTTTTACGGTGTAGTTCTGGGCTGCAACAGCAGCTCTGCTCTCTACCCATCCAGTCCAAGGGACTGGCACTTCTTCCCAGCATCTTGAAGGTTTTAATTCTTGCAGCAGCTTCTTGTATTTGCACTGTCTCTGTGTGTTTGCGCCGGCGCCGGCGTCTCTGTGTGTGTGTGTGTGCGCCGGCGCCGCCGTCTCTGTGTGTTTGCGCCAGCGCCGCCGTCTCCTAAGGGGCCGTGCCGTTCGGCTCTTATTTTTTTCTGGGGTTGCAGTAGAGGCTCCTCGCCTCACCGCTGCCTCCCTGCAGGTTCTTTTGATCGATGCAGTCTCTGGTTTGGAGTCGTTCTTGTTATAGAGCATTTTTGGTGCTGTTGATGTGTTGTCGATAACGTTCTGAGGTGCGTCTGTCTGCGCACGTGCACATTTGGCTGGGAGCTGCTCTGCCCGGAGGCGTGGAGTCAGGGGTGGGTGGACGGAGCTCTAGGGGTGCACGGTTGATCTGTTGACGTGTTAAACTGCGCAGGCCAAGGTGGTGCAGTCATCTGGGATGGAGTAGCTGTGGGCAGGGGAGCGGACTGTCCCTTCCGCAGTGTTTTAGAGACTCAATTAGAGCTTCTGGTGGGATTCCTAAACAGAAAGCAGACCTGTGGGATGGTCAAGCTGTTGATGAGCATCTGGGTGACTTGTGGTGTACCTTGATTTCAGGTGCAGAGGGACAGCTTGGCACGAAAGAGCGATGGAGGAGGCGAGCTGTGCGCCGTAAGCAGGTGGGTTGTTGCGTGGTGTCAGTGGGAAGATGTGCCTTGTGCCTTGATACTGTGTGCTCGCTCTGCTTAGTGAGCTTCTTTTCCTGTGTTGCTGTAGATGTTCAGGAGGAACCCGGCGATGCTGGAATATCCCTGTCGGCGCACGTGGCGTTTTCATCCGTTGAAGATGGATTCGGTCTCTTGGCCCTCTGAAAGCTAAGTGGAGGCTGGGGGGCTGGGAAGGGGCTGGGAATCACAGGGAGGGGGGTCAAGTTCTGGTAAGGGAAAGGGCCGTCCAGGAACAGTCCCCTTTGGGCAGGTAAAGGGCCCAGGGAATTTCACAGTGCGACGCCAGCGTGTGCCGGGCAGGGCAGCTCCAGCCTGCGTCCGCGTTGTGTAGTTCGGGAAGCCGCCTTGCGCCTGTCAGACGATCCTGGGGTCTCGTTGTGCTCAAGGGGCACAACGTGCCTCTCGGGTGCCATCCCTGGATCTGGATGCCAGTGCCAATCGACTTGGTGCCAATTGGGTGCTGGATTCTTGTGTCATCAGCCAAAAGTGTGGATGGTGTTTGCATTTGGGATGTTTTCGGTCAGTTGTGATCTATGGTCTTGTTCTGGGCTGCATCATCAGCAGCTCTGCTCTCTACCCATCCAGTCTAAGGGACTGGCACTTCAAGATGCTGGGAAGAAGTTCTTAGTCTCTGTGTGTTTGCGCCAGCGCCGCCCTCTCTGTGTGTTTGCGCCAGCGCCGCCATCTCCTAAGGGGCCGTGCCGTTCGGCTCTTATTTTTTTCTGGGGTTGCAGTAGAGGCTCCTCGCCTCTCCGCTACCTCCCTGCAGGTTCTTTTGATCGATGCAGTCTCTGGTTTGGAGTTGTTCTTGTTAGAGCGTTTTTGGTGCTGTTCATGTGTTGTCTATAACGTTCTGAGGTGCGTCTGTGTGCGCACGTGCGCATTTGGCTGGAGCTGCTCTGCCCGGAGGCGTGGAGTCAGGGGTGGGTGGGCGGAGCTCTAGGGGTGCACGGTTGATCTGTTGACGTGTTAAACTGCGCAGGCCAAGGTGGTGCAGTCATCTGGGATGGAGTAGCTGTGGGCAGGGGAGCGGACTGTCCCTTCCGCAGTGTTTTAGAGACTCAATTAGAGCTTCTGGTGGGATTCCTAAACAGAAAGCAGACCTGTGGGATGGTCAAGCTGTTGATGAGCATCTGGGTGACTTGTGGTGTACCTTGATTTCAGGTGCAGAGGGACAACCTGGCACGAAAGGGCGATGGAGGAGGCGAGCTGTGCGCCGTAAGCAGTTGGGTTGTTGCGTGGTGTCAGCGGGAAGATGTGCCTTGTGCCTTGATACTGTGTGCTCGCTCTGCCTAGTGAGCTTGTTTTCTTGTGTTGCTGTAGATGTTGAGGAGGAAGCCGGCGACGCTGGAATATCCCTGTCGGCGCACGTGGCGTTTTCATCCATTGAAGATGGATTTGGTCTCTTGGCCCTCTGAAAGCTAAGTGGAGGCTGGGCGGCTGGGAAGGGGCTGGGAACCGCAGGGAGGGGGGTAAAGTTCTGTTCGGGGCAAGGGCCATCCAGGAACAGTCCCCTTTGGGCAGGTGAAGGGCCCGGGGACCTTTCCAGTGCGACGCCAGCGTGTGCCGGGCAGGGCAGCTCCAGCCTGTGTCTGCGTTGTGCTGTAGTTCGGGACGCCTGCCTTGCGCCGTCAGACGATCCTGGGGTCTCGTTGCGTTCGAGGGACACGAAAGGCGTCTCGGGTGCCGTCCCGGGATCTGGAACGCCGGTGCCGATTGGCGTAGCGCCAGTTGGGCGCTGGTTTTCCCATATCAGCAGCTGAAAGCGTGGCAGGTCATGGCGTTTTGGATGTTTCTGGTCAGTTGGTGTTGCTGAGGGCTGCGTCGGCAGCTCTGCTCTCTACCCATCCAGTCTCAGGGACTGGCACTTCTTCCCAGCATCTTGAAGTTTTTAAGCCGTTCCGCCGTCTCTGTGTGTGTGTGTGTGCGCCGCCGTCTCTGTGTGTGTGTGTGTGCGCCGCCGTCTCTGTGTGTGTGTGTGTGCGCCGCCGTCTCTGGGTGGGTGTGTGTGCGCCGCCGTCTCTGGGTGGGTGTGTGTGCGCCGCCGTCTCTGTGTGTGTGTGTGTGCGCCGCCGTCTCTGGGTGGGTGTGTGTGCGCCGCCGTCTCTGGGTGGGTGTGTGTGTGTGTGTGTGCGCCGCCGTCTCTGGGTGGGTGTGTGTGTGTGTGTGTGCGCCGCCGTCTCTGGGTGGGTGTGTGTGTGTGCGCCGGCGCCGCCGTCTCTGGGGGTGTGTGTGTGTGTGCGCCGGCGCCGCCGTCTCTGGGTGTGTGTGTGTGTTTGCGCCGGCGCCGCCGTCTCTGTGTGTGTGTGTGTCTGCGCCGGCGCCGCCGTCTCTGTGTGTGTGTGTGACTGCGCCGGCGCCGCCGTCTCTGTGTGTGTGTGTTTCTGCGCCGGCGCCGCCGTCTCCTAAGGGGCCGTGCCATTCGGCTCTTACTTTTTTCTGGGGTTGCAGTGGAGGCTCTTCGCCTCACCGCTGCCTCCTGCAGGTTCTTTTGGTCGATGCAGTCTCTGGTTTGGAGTCGTTCTTGTCGTTCAGCGCCGCCGTCTCATAAGGGGCCCTGACTTTCGGCTCCTTTGTTTCCTGGGGTCGCAGTGGAGGCTCCTTGCCACGCCGCTGCCCCCCCGCAGGTTGTTTTGATCATTGTGTGTCTGGTTTGGAGTCGTTCTCATCGTTGGGAGTTGTCGGTGCCGTTGCCATCGTGTGGTCCATAACACGCTGTGCAGCGTCTGTCTGCGCGGGTGCGCGTTTGGCCGGAGCTGCTCTGCCCGGACGCGTGGAGTCGGGGGGGGTGGGCGGAGGTCTGGGAGTCCACGGTTAATCTGCTGACACATTAAATTGCGCAGGCAGAGGTTGTGCAGTCGTGGGATGGAGCAGCTGTGGGCTAGGGAGCCCATAGTCCTTTCAGTGGTGTTTTGCAGTTGTTACTAAGAACATTGTTCACTAGTGTTTTCTGTAGTGTGCTGTTTTTTCAGTGATGAAGCGTGTTTTAATGAAATATTTTTTTTTCTTTCCTTTGCAGGTGATCACATTGTCAGTTTGGGACACTTACTTACAAAAAGGCATTTTGTTAGGCTATGTAACACTCAGTTATAGCCTTCTTGATGGTAACCAAATGTCGAGGGTTAAGATTGCGGGGTGACAATCAAACCCTGGCAGGTGTATTGTTAACCCCCTCTCCCCCCCACTTCCCCCTTTTGCCCCTCCCTCTCCCCCCTTCCACTCAGCACAGGCGATCGGGAGGGAAAGAAGGACAGAGAGAAGAGAGTTGGAAAAATTAAAGATGTTTTACTAATGCTACTACTAAGAATAGAGAAAATAATACAAAATATACAAAACCAATCTTGAAAGTCTCAGCAACTGCAGAGCCGGCACCCAAAGTCCTGGATTAGACTCTGCAGCCAACTGGAGCTGGATTCAGTCTGTCACTGGCCTCAGTTCACAGGGACAACCAGCGAGATCCTCTCCTAATGTCGGCCATAAGCAGAAGGGGAAAAGGGACGAGATCCTCGTGGTCTCCCACTTTTATATGAAGTATTCACATGAATGGAATGTTATACACAGTTGGTCAGTTTCTTGGTCACTTGTTTCTCGTTGCCCCTCTCGCGAGATGTCCATCCATGCTTATCAATAAGTTTGCATTCCATTGCTAGGTTTACCAAAACATGTGTCTGGTTCTCCAGGAAAGTGCAGTTAATATGAAGCTTTAGCTGACAGGCACAATTCACTGAAAGAGAAACCTGTTTTTAGCAAAACCAAGACATTCCACCCCTTATAATATGCCATTCACTGAATACTTAAACCTTATCAATACAATCTATCAACACAATCTAATTAATCACTACTACTATATATATATATATATACACATATATACACAGGAGTAATTAATCAGTGGACCATCCTTTGAAAAGTTCATTAAGTTCATTTTGTCACGACAGTCTCCCAGGGCAGGAAAAATGGTACAAGTGCATCTCATGACCACTGTTTGTGGGTTAAAGACATCACTTTGAAGAATTTGCCAGGCGCCACTCGAAGAAGCTAGCTCTGGTTTCATCATCACTGTTTTGATCTGAAAGACACTTATTAAATACTGTTAGTACGGCAATTCACATCCTGCAGTTCAGTATTGAATATTTTCACCTAAACTCAAATCCCCTTGAGGTACACACCGAACTTCTCCATCCTTAAGCATCACCCACCAGGTGCTGCCAGGTCCCTGGGCAAAAACAATCCCGCGAATGGGCTTGATTTGCCTGAGGCAGGAGGAACCCAGACTGCCTTTCCTGACATGTTTGTCATGTGTACTACAGTGACTTGATCTCCTTCTACAGTCTGTAGAATTTCTGATTGGGCAGGCCCGGCTCGATTGGTTGATCCCCTGGTGTTGACCAACCAAGTGGCTTTTGCTAAATGTGAATCCCAGTTTTTAAAGGTTCCACCACCAAGTGCCTTTAGTGTAGTTTTTAGCAAACCATTGTACCTTTCAATTTTCCCAGAGGCTGGTGCATGATATGGAATATGATATATCCACTCAATACCATGTTCTTTGGCCCAATTGTCTATAATACTGTTTTTGAAATGAGTACCATTGTCTGATTCAATTCTTTCTGGCGTACCGTGTCGCCAAAGGACTTGCTTTTCAAGGCCCAAGATAGTGTTTCGGGCTGTAGCATGAGGTACAGCATATGTTTCCAACCACCCAGTGGTTGCTTCCACCATTGTAAGTACATAACGCTTACCTTGACGTGTTTGTGGAAGTGTAATATAATCAATCTGCCAAGCTTCTCCATCCTTATACTTTAACCATCGCCCCCCATACCATACAGGCTTGAACCGTTTCGCTTGTTTGATTTCGGCGCAAGTTTCACATTCATGAATAACCTGTGAAATAGTGTCCATAGTTAAATCCACCCCTCGATCGCGAGCCCATTTATATGTTGCATCTCTACCTTGATGCCCTGAAGCATCATGGGCCCACCGAGCTAGGAAAAGTTCACCTTTATGTTTCCAGTCCAAGTCCACCTCAGCTACTTTAATCTTAGCGGCTTGATCCGCGTGTTGGTTGTTTAGATGTTCCTCGGTGGCTCGACTTTTAGGCACATGAGCATCTACATGACGAACTTTCACAGGCAGGCTCTCTAGCCGAGCAGCAATGTCTTGCCACAGCGTGGCAGCCCAAATGGGTTTACCTCTGCGCTGCCAGTTGCTTTTCTTCCATTGCTGTAGCCACCCCCACAAGGCATTTGCTACCATCCATGAGTCAGTATAGAGATAAAGTATTGGCCACTTCTCTCGTTCAGCAATGTCCAAAGCCAGCTGGATGGCTTTCACTTCTGCAAATGGACTCGATTCACCTTGTCCTTCAGTGGCTTCTGTAACTTGTCGTGTGGGACTCCACACAGCAGCTTTGCACCTTCGATGTTTTCCTACCAGACGACAGGATCCATCTGTGAACAGTGCATACTGCTTATCAGTCTCTGAAAGAGTATTATACGGTGGTGCTTCTTCAGCACGTTTTACTTCCTCCTCATCTGGAGACATCCCAAAGTCTTTGCTTTCTGGCCAGTCTGTAATCACTTCTAAGATCCCTGGGCGATTGGGATTTCCAATTCGAGCTCGTTGCGTGATCAGTGCAATCCATTTACTCCACGTAACTTCGGTCGCATGATGTGGAGAGGGAACCGTCCCTTTGAACATCCAGCTCAGCACCGGCAGTCGAGGTGCCAGGAGGAGCTGTGCTTCAGTACCGATCACTTCTGAAGCAGCTCGAACTCCTTCGTATGCTGCTAGTATCTCTTTTTCAGTTGGAGTATAGTTGGCCTCAGATCCTTTGTATCCTCGACTCCAAAAACCTAAGGGTTGACCTCGGGTTTCTCCTGGTGCTTTCTGCCAGAGGCTCCAGGTAAGTCCATTATCTCCGGCTGCGGTGTAGAGCACATTTTTAACATCTAGTCCAGTCCGAACTGGTCCAAGGGCCACCGCATGAGTTATCTCACGCTTCATTTGTTCAAAGGCTTGTCGCTGTTCAGGGCCCCACTCAAACTGGTTCTTTTTTCGAGTCACTCGATAGAGAGGGCTCACAATGTGGCTGTAGTCAGGAATATGCATCCTCCAAAAACCTACAACACCCAAGAAAGTCTGTGTCTCCTTTTTATTAGTAGGTGGAGACATTGCTGCAATTTTGTTGATCACATCCATTGGGATCTGACGACGGCCATCTTGCCATTTTATTCCTAAAAACTGGATCTCTCGTGCAGGTCCCTTGACCTTGCTTCGTTTTATGGCAAAACCAGCATCCAATAGAATCTGAATTATTCTCTCACCTTTCTCGAAGACTTCTTTCGCTGTGTCGCCCCATACAATGATGTCATCAATATATTGCAAGTGTTCTGGAGCTTTACCTTGCCTCAGCGTGGTCTGGATCAGTCCATGGCAGATGGTAGGACTGTGTTTCCACCCCTGGGGCAAGCGATTCCACGTGTACTGGATGCCTCTCCAGGTGAAAGCAAACTGCACCCTGCACTCTGCTGCTACAGGAATAGAGAAAAATGCATTAGCAATGTCAATTGTAGCACACCACTGAGCTGCCTTTGACTCCAGTTCAAATTGCAGTTCTAGCATGTCAGGCACAGCAGCACTCAGTGGTGGCGTAACTTCATTCAGGCCACGATAGTCCACAGTTAGTCTCCACTCATCACTAGACTTACGCACTGGCCAGATTGGGCTGTTAAAAGGTGAGCGAGTCTTACTGATCACACCCTGGCTTTCCAACTGACGGATCAACTTCTGGATAGGAATCAAAGAGTCTCGGTTGGTGCGATATTGCCGGCGATGCACCGTCGTGGTAGCAATTGGCACCTGCTGATCGTCAACCATCAGCAGTCCTACAACAGAAGGGTCATCTGAAAGACCAGGCAAATCAGACAGCTCTTCAATTTTCTCAGTGTCCACAGCTGCTGTACCAAATGCCCACCTATACCCTTTTGGGTCCTTAAAATACCCTCTCTTGAGGTAGTCTGTGCCAAGGATGCACGGAACATCTGGACCAGTCACAATGGGATGCTTTTGCCAGTTTTTTCCAGTTAGGCTCATTTCAGCCTCTGCAGCAGTCAGTTCCTGGGATCCCCCAGTCACTCCAACAATATTGATGGATTGCGTTCCTTTATAATTAGAAGGAATTATTGTGCACTGAGCACCAGTGTCCACTAAAGCTTTGTACTCCTGGGGGTGTGTTGTACCAGGCCATCGTATTTGTACAGTCCAATAAACTCTGTTATCCCTTTCCTCCACCTGGTTGGAGGCAGGGCACCTCTAATTTCTGTTTTGCACAGTCTCTGGGTGTGAATTAGAGGTTCCTTCAAGAGCATCAGAATCTCTTCTGCTCCTTTTGTAAACTGGAGCAGCCACCTTCCTAGGAGTTTTTCCTTTGATCTCACGTACTCGTTCCTGAAGTTCTGAGGTAGGTCTTCCATGCCACTTATTCATGTTTTCTCCCTGCTCATGTAGGAAGAACCACAGTGAACCTCTTTTTGTGGGCTGCCTCTGTCCTCTCTCTCGAGACTGGAAACGCCTTTTCCTAACAGCTGAAACATAGGTTTGTGCAGGTCGTGAATGGTATGTGTCTTCTCTGAGTTCTTTGATTTCCTGCAATAGCTTTTCGAACCGGTCATCAGATTTTTCACACAGTTTCTCCACAGCAGAGACACAAGCCCGTAGAGAACCAGCAAGGCTGTCCTCAAAGTTCCGGAGCTGCTCAATCACTTCAGTAATATCTTGTGCACCTCCAGCTGACCAGACCATTCCTGCCAATGACTGAGCATATGCAGGTGGTGCGCTTTGTACAAATCTGCGCCACAGAGGTCGTGTACAATTGATTCTATCTGGGTCTGTCCCCTCTTGGCTGTTTGGTCCAAAATAGATGATCTCTCGCACAGCTAATTCTCTCAGGAACTGAATACCTCTCTCCATAGTATTCCAGTTCCCTAACTTGGATATACAATCTTCCTTGTAGGGAAATCTTACTTTCATAGCTGCCAGGAGTCGGGCCCAGAGAGTAGTGGCATTAGACTCTCTTGCAATTGCCCTATCAATGGTGGAATCTCTTGACAGAGATCCCAGCTGCCTGGCTTCACCACCTTCCAATTCAATTGTTTCTGCCCCATTGTCCCAGCATCGGAGCAGCCAGGTTAAAATATTCTCGCCTTCACGACGACTAAAGTCTTTTCGCAGATCTCTCAGCTCACCTGGAGAAAAGGACCGAGTGGTGGTCACTTCATCTCCTCCCTGTCCTGATGATGATGGCCCTTGGGTTGATGTTGGCCCTGTGCCATCATCTGCTGCACGGGTAGTCTTTCTAGTGACTTTCTTACAACCAGCAACTGATGCTGATACGGGTTTACCATCATTTGATTCATTTCCAGAGTCTGAATGACTGTCACAGGGGTTACTGTGGTTACAGCAGCAACAGTGCCCAGTGTGTGAAGAAAGGGGGGCTGCCTTAGCCTGTGAGGCTGGAGAAGTAACCTTATCAGCATCGGCCTTGGCCTGCGTAGGAGCTTCAGCCTGTGAAGCCGCCGTTGGCGGGGGGGCAGCAGCTGCAGCTTTTGCTGTTTTGCTCTTTCTCGAGCGGCCAGGAGAGCTTTTTGCTAAAGCTTCCGAAGACGCACCGCAAATCTCAGGACAACAAAGAGACGCAAACCTCCTGTTGAACGCCATTTCTCTTAACAGAAGCACAAACTGGCACACATTCAGCAAACCAGATAACACCATAACAGTTCTGTCAAAACTCCAAGGATATTCAAAATTCTCTAAAACATTTGCGAGCTCTCCTAGCGAAAAAACGAAAGTATTGTTAGTCAGCCTTTCTAAAGATTCGCTTGACCAATTAGCAAACACAGAGCCGTTCTGCTCTTTAATCTCTCCTGGAGGCTTTTCAAGGTAAAGCAGAAGCGAGTAGAAATTAATTAGCGGCTGCAGTACAATGAAATAAACCAGCAACAAACCACACAGTATCATCATGACCATTGTCCAGTTCCTTGTTGTTATATAATGAACACTTCGATTTAAAAAGAAAGCCCAACACAGATATGGAATGAGTGAGCACAATGTAGAAAACAACTGATACAACTTATGCCATAACATCTTTAAATCAGTGTAATTCACTTTGCCTTAATACCACTAAATAATGTCCGAAGCAAACAGACGCGCGAGTATCACAACTCTATGAGCTGGCACCGTGCCAAGAAAACGGAAAGGTACGTCAGAGCAGTAGAAAGGCCAAAAATCTTCAAATTTACCCCTTTCTCGAGCCCCACGTTGGGCGCCAAATTATCTGTGGAGGGTTAAGATTGCGGGGTGACAATAAAACCCTGGCAGATGTATTGTTAACCTCCTCTCCCCCCCACTTCCCCCTTTTGCCCCTCCCTCTCCCCCCTTCCACTCAGGACAGGCGATCGGGAGGGAAAGAAGAACAGAGAGAAGAGAGCTGGAAAAATTAAAGATGTTTTACTAATGCTACTAATAAGAATAGAGAAAATAATACAAAATATACAAAACCAATCTTGAAAGTCTCAACAACTGCAGGGCAGGCACCCAAAGTCCTGGATTGGACTCTGCAGCCAACCGGAGCTGGATTCGGTCTCTCACTAGGCCTCAGTTCTCAGGGATGAGTAGCAAGATCCTCTCCTAATGTCGGCCATAAGGAAAAAAGGGACGAGATCCTCGTGATCTCCCACTTTTATATGAAGTATTCACGTGAATGGAATGTTATACACAGTTGGTCAGTTTCTTGGTCACTTTTTTCTCGTCGTCCCTCTCGCGAGATGTCCATCCATGCTTATCAATAAGTTTACATTCCATTGCTAGGTTTACCAAAACATGGGTCTGGTTCTCCAGGAAAGTGCAGTTAATATGAAGCTTTAGCTGACAGGCACAATTCACTGAAAGAGAAACTTGTTTTTAACAAAACCAGGACACCCCCCCAAGCCTCACTATTTGGCAGCCCCATAGCCCCCCAAGGCTCACTATTTGGCAGCCCCATCGCCCCCCAAGGGGCCCTGAGAGCCCCCATTCACCTTCTTTTACCTACCTTTGTTGCTGTTCCCAGCCTATCCTGGTGTTTTCCATCCTTCGGGACTTCCTTGTTACTGTTGTGAGAGTCAGAGAGAAAATGAGGAGTCTCTGTGACTTACGACTGTCATTGTTGATCTACGGTGTTTTAGAGACGGATTCTTGCAGGATTGGTTTCTGGTTTGTCCTTCCCTCCTCCCAGAACGCGGCGCTGGTGCGAGTTCCCCAGCACACGTGTGTGTGTCCAGCCGGTCCGTCTGGGGCGAGCGCGTCAGGGCGGGCAGACGGCTGAACGGACGCGCTGTCAGCGGCTGCTGGACGAGCTGGGACTTCTTCGACCGTGTCCAGCCTTGTGCGTGTGGTTTGTTTTCACTTGCAGGCTGAAACAGCAGTTTCCTTAACGAAAAACACCCCAGCATGTCCCCCAAGCCCCAACAGAAATAACGCCAAATTGCCACCGAAAAAACACAGGGAGGTTTTAAACGCACTGTTGGCGGAGCCGGCACCGACGATCTCTGGACGCGTCGAGGGCTGCGGTGGGTTTTCCTGGAAATTCCAAGGCCCTGGTGTGTTATTATTGTAACTGTACTGTAAGACATTTAGAACGAAAACGTAAATAAGAGTAACCAGAAGAGTCTTTGGGAGTCAATAATGCCTGTCATCTACTCTGGCTGTTACTCAAAACTCTGCAGACAGTAATTATCTCCAATTGATGTAGTAAAATTTAAAAGAGTGGAATATAAATACTGGAGCACTAATTGGAAGTAATAGCTGTAGAGAAAAGAACCCTCTATTTTATATCTATAATAAAAAATAATGTGTGCTAGTTAATCCGGCTGGTAGTAATGTAACGATAAGAATGTTAGAGTGTAAATAAATGAAATTGTTTAGGCGTGAGCAATAACAATTTAATTCCAGCTCTTACTTGGTGCACCAGGCAGCAGTTCTTCCCAATCTGAATCCCAGTTTAAAACACATTGTTTGGAATTCCTTTGAAATGGTAAAGGCAGGAAACTAATGTGGAGTCATTGCAGCTCCATTTGCACAACCGTTATGAAATAAACTGCAGGACGAATGGCTGCATAGGAAACACAGTGAGGAAGCTTCAGATTTTAAACAGCATTGGAAAGTAATGGGGAGTGTTTAGTATTTAAATTATAACAGAGCCATGAGATTGGAGGCAACAAAGCTCAGAACCAAACGGAGTCAAAACGTCACTTTTTTTTTTAAAGAGAAGTAAAAAGGAACCACTGAATAGTGGCTGTTTATAAATAGAGGTGTTAAAAAGTTCCCAGGCAGTGATGATTCCCAACGGAACAGTAAAAGATGTTTAGATGTAAAATAAAATCAGAAAACAGTGAGTTACGACAGTCTGAATTTACCCACGGCTTTTCCGGGGTTGTGCAAAAACGTGACCGGTATTAATTACCTCTGAGTTAAAATAAAAGTCAGCAAACTCGATGTGGTTAACAACAGGTAATTTTAATTTTTCATGTGCTGTCCAGTCTGGCCTCTCCCTCCAGGGGCGTGGTCTGAGAAAGCCACACCCCCAACTCCACCCCGCCCAAGCTCCGCCCCTGCCCGTCTGTGCCCTCCCTGGGGGCGTGTCCCGTACAGACCCCTCCCCTTTCATCCCGCCCAACCCCAGCAGCATGACACATCGAAGCCCCGCCCCCAGCTCCACCCCCATACTCAGCCCCTGCTAAACCACGCCCCCTCAGAGCACGTGCTGTACAGAGCCCACCCTTATCTCGGCTCCACCCCTCCCTTCCTAAGCCACGCCCCCTTTGGGCGTGCCCCCTCCCTACCCCAAGAGGCTCCTCCTATGGGGGCGTGACACGCGGAGGCTCCACCCCCTGCCCCTTTCCCCAGGGGGACCTCCCAATGGGCATGTCCTCCCAGTCCCCGCCCCTCAGCACTGACCCCACCCCCGTGGGTGGGGCCACACTCAGCTGCGCGCGTTGCCCCCCCCCCAATAGGTGACCCCACAGTAACTCCATAGCAGCCCTATGGCTGCCCCACCGGTACCGCTACAGCAGTCCCGTTCCTGCCCCATAACTCCAGACTCGCCTCTGAAGAGCCCCCACAGCAGCCACTTCAGTGCCCCGCAGGTTATCGCCACAGCCGCCCCTCCCGCCCCACGGCCGCCGCTCGGGACCCCCGGAGCCCCGGCCCCGCACCCGCCCGCAGCCCCGCAGCGCGGGCTCGCGCCCCCGGTGCCGGTGAAGCCGCGTCCTGGCCGCGGCCGGAGGAGCCGCCGGTTCCCGCCCCCCCCACATCCCCGATCGCTGCTGCTGCCGCGGCCGGAGAAGCCGCCGGTTCCCCCCCCACATCCCCGATCGCTGCTGCTGCCGCGGCCGGAGGAGCCGCCGGTTCCGCCCCCACATCCCCGATCGCTGCTGCTGCCGCGGCCGGAGAAGCCGCCGGTTCCCGCCCCCCCCACATCCCCGATCGCTGCTGCTGCCGCGGCCGGAGGAGCCGCCGGTTCCGTCCCCACATCCCCGATCGCTGCTGCTGCCGCGGCCGGAGGAGCCGCCGGTTCCCGCCCAGCCCCGACTCTCCGCCTTCCTCCTCAATCGCCGCCGCACGCCGCCATGACACCTCCTGTTCCGCCATCTTGTCTCCCCCTTCTGTTCGCATTCGCTATTTTATACCGAGGGAGGGAGGAGGCGCTCGCTGATTGGCTGACGGTGTCAGCCACGGGAGTCGTCCATTGGCTCATCCCCACGTGGGGTTCTCCGAGGGGGTGAGAGAAAGGCGCTGATTGGTCGCCGTTTTCCCGCCGACGTTCGCCCACAGCAACGAAGCGCTGATTGGGCAGCGCGGCTGAGGGGGGGCGGCTCGTCCATTGGCCGGAGGGCGGGCGGGGGGCGGGACAACGAGGTGATAAACGGGGCGGCGCAGGGCGCGCGCGGGACCAGACACGTGGAGGCGGCAGCGGCTGCGCGAGCTCCTGAGCGCTGAGGAACCGGCTGAGCGCCCCCCCCCCCCCCCCGCGGCGGGAAACCCGGAACCGGGTAACGGGGGGGGGGGCGTAATTACCGTGCGGGGTTAATTGGGGGTCAGGGCGGTAATTACCGTGCGGGGTTAATTGGGGGTCAGGGCGGTAATTACCGTGCGGGGTTAATTGGGGGTCAGGGCGGTAATTACCGTGCGGGGGTTAATTGGGGGTCAGGGCGGTAATTACCGTGCGGGGGTTAATTGGGTGTTAGGTCAGCAATTTGGCTTTTACAAGCTTTTTTTATGTATTTTTCTGGTATTTTGGTGCCGATTTGTGCCAAACGGCGCCTTTAAAATCTGTTTATTGAGGGTTTATCGGGAGAATTCAAGTTCAAAGCTCGGGGGATTCGGGGCTGTTTCCAGGGCTGCGGCTCCAAACGCGTTGTTTCCTTTAACCGCTTATTAATTTAAATTATTATATTTAAACGGGGCTTTTTGAGGTTTTATGAGGGGTTTTTTGAGCATTTTGGGCGGTTCGGAGGCTCCTAAAGCCGCTTACTTGTTTAAATTATTAATTGTTACAATAATGTCAATAGCTGTTGAAATCAGTGTGTAAATTACTGTGTTTAAAGTCGGGAGGCATTTCGCTGCTTTTGGGGCTTTGGGGCTGAATTCACTGGATTGAACGTGTCCGGGGGGTCCCAGCTCTGGTGCTGATTTGCGCCCCAAAAAAGCTTTAAAAATCTATTTATTTACAATTTACTGAGTTCATATTTAAGCGGGAACAAATTCGGCTTTTTAACGCGCCGCCATTTTGTCTCCCCGTCCCGTTCTCCCCCCACGCTGAGGGGCCGAGGAGCCGCTCGCTGATTGGCCGGTGCCGCCTGGGAACCTCCGCTGGCCCCGCCCCCGCGCTGGCCCCGCCCCCGCGCTGGCCCCGCCCCCGCGCTGGCCCCGCCCCCGCGCTGGCCCCGCCCCCGCGCTGTCTCGAGGAGAGGAAGGTGAACCCGCTGCGTTGTTACATGGGATTTTACATTTAGTTATGGATTTTAATTCAATTTAACTTAATTTTAATTTATTATTTAATTTATTAATTAATATATTAATATTAAATGTATAGATAAAATCCATACAGTAATATACTACAATAAGATATAATGTGAATAGCAGAAATATATAGAATATCTAATCTGATATAATTAACTGATCAGCTAATATTCAATGATATTACTTAAAATAATTTATAATTAATATATAATGGCATAATATAATGATATATAACTTAATATTGTAATAATAATGATATTCATTATATAATATTAATATCTATATTAATATATAATTACTATGTAATGTATCTAATCTATTTTTACATATCTATCTTATTATATAAAGCTGTGAGGGACCATATTTGGGCGGGTTTTTGAGATTTTTAAGGCTGTTTGGTCTCCAATTCAATTTACTTCATTTTGGGGCTGTTTTTAGGATAATTTGTGCTCAAAGGAGCTTTTAAGATCCATTTTTTTGGCAGTTAATTTGCTCACTGGGTTAATACTGAAGCGGGGGATTCGGGGCTGTTTCCCAGGACTGTGACACAAATAACGGCCCTTTCCTTCCCTTTCCCACTGCAGCTCCTGCTCAGAGAACAGCGAAGGCAGCCTGGCCGCCCCCCTCCGGCTGCCTGCGCCCCCCCCAGCTCCGGCTGCCTGCGCCCCCCAGCTCCGGCTGACTGCCCCCCCAACTCCACTGACTGCACCCCAACTCTGGCTGACTGCGCCCCCCAACTCCGGCTGGCTGCACCCCCCAACTCCGGCTGCCTGCGCCCCCCAACTCCGGCTGACTGCGCCCCCCAGCTCCGGCTGACTGCGCCCCCCCCAGCTCCGGCTGACTGCGCCCCCCAACTCCGGCTGACTGCGCCCCCCAGCTCCGGCTGCCTGCGCCCCCCAGCTCCGGCTGCCTGCGCCCCCCAACTCCGGCTGGCTGCGCCCCCCAACTCCGGCTGACTGCCCCCCCCAACTCCGGCTGGCTGCGCCCCCCCCAACTCCGGCTGACTGCACCCCCCAGCTCCGGCTGCCTGCCCCCCCAACTCCGGCTGACCGCGCCCCCCCCAACTCCGGCTGACTGCCCCCCCAACTCCGGCTGCCTGCGCCCCCCAACTCCGGCTGACTGCGCCCCCCCCCAGCTCCGGCTGCCTGCGCCCCCCAGCTCCGGCTGACTGCGCCCCCCAGCTCCGGCTGGCTGCGCCCCCCCAACTCCGGCTGCCTGCGCCCCCCCCAACTCCGGCTGCCTGCGCCCCCCAGCTCCGGCTGACTGCGCCCCCCCCCAACTCCGGCTGCCTGCGCCCCCCAGCTCCGGCTGGCTGCGCCCCCCCAACTCCGGCTGCCTGCGCCCCCCCCAACTCCGGCTGGCTGCGCCCCCCCAACTCCGGCTGGCTGCGCCCCCCCAACTCCGGCTGCCTGCGCCCCCCCCAACTCCGGCTGGCTGCGCCCCCCCCAACTCCGGCTGGCTGCGCCCCCCCCAGCTCCGGCTGCCTGCGCCCCCCCCAGCTCCGGCTGCCTGCGCCACCAACTCCGGCTGACTGCCCCCCCAACTCCGGCTGCCTGCGCCCCCCAGCTCCGGCTGCCTGCGCCCCCCCCAACTCCGGCTGCCTGCGCCCCCCCCAACTCCGGCTGCCTGCGCCCCCCAACTCCGGCTGGCTGCGCCCCCACTGCACACCATGGCGGGGACGGGAGGGGGGATCACAAGGGTCTATGGGGCGGTGTGGGGGTCAGGGCGGCTGTGAGGTCAACGGGGCTGTTGTGGGGAGAAACACCCCTGAAGAGGCTGAACACCCTGCAGGTGAGTGAACCACACGCTGACCCACAGTGACCCACAGTGCTCCATAGCACCTCCATTCTGCCCTAGAGATCCACAACACTGCCCCACAGCACCCTATAGCTCCTGTACTCTGCCCCATACATCCACAGTAGTGCCCCCCAGCACCCCATGGCTCCTGCACTCTGCCCTATAGATGCCCAGTACTGCCCCACAGCACCATATAGCTCCTGTACTCTGCCCCATACATGCACAGCAGTGCCCCCCAGCACCCCATGGCTCCTGCACTCCGCCCCATAGATGCCCAGTACTGCCCCACAGCACCACATAGCTCTTGTAATTTGCCCCACACATCCACAGCAGTGCCCCCCAGCACCCCATAGTGACTCTACTCATCCCCATAGACCCACAGTGCTGCCCCACAGGACCCCATAGGACTTGACTCTGCCCCTTAGACCCAGAGAGCTGCCCCACAGCAGCCTGTAGGTGCTGCATTCTGCCCCGTTGGTGCAACGTGCTGCCCCACAGCACCACACACCTCTGGCCACCTGACCACCCCTCCCCCTGCCCACGCTGCACTGCCCACTATGGGTGGGTCACAGGGTCTGTGGGGCGGGTGTGGGGGCCAGGGGGGCTGTGGGGTCAATGGGATTGTTGTCAGGTGAAACACCCCTGAAGAGTGAGTGACCCACAAGTGACCCACAGCAGCCCATAGCCCCTCTGCCCTATAGAGTCACTGCACTCCATAGCTGCTTTTACTCTGCCCCATAAATGGACAGCACTGCTCTACAGCACCCTATGTCTCCACTCTGCCCCATACATCACCCACAGCACCCTGTATCTTGTTTACTCTGCCCTATAGACCCACAGTGTAACCCCACAGCACCCCACAGTTCTTCTGCCCTATAGATCAACAGCACTGTCCCAGAAAACACCGTAGCTTGTTCACACTAGCCCATAGGCCAGCAATGCTGCCCCACAGCACACTGCAGCTCCTGCCCCACAGACCCACAGCAGTGCCCCACAGCGCCCCACACATCCGGTCTGCCCTGTACATCCGCAGCACTGCTCTGCAGCACCATACGGCTCCAGCACTCTGCCCGTTGACACGCAGCACCCACAGCCGCTGGGTTCTGCGCACAGATCCCCGTTCCTGGGCTGCGGTGCTGCAGGGCCTGCGCGCAACAGGAAATGACATCGTGGGGCGGGGCCGAGGCGGGGGCGGGGCCTGTGGCTGTTTACCCGGTGGCCTCTTGGACAAGGGCGGCGCTGCGCCGCTGCCATCCTGACGCTGCTCCCCGGCCACGCTGCGGGATCTTTAACATGGTTTGGGGGCCAATTCTCACCCAATAAAATTAAATAATGTAAAAAACCTTAAGCATGTGCTTTGTTCCATGTCCAGTGAGGGATTTGGGGGTGGGTTTAGGGTTGAGGGTGGGGCTGAAAGTGTGGGCGGGGCCACTGCCACCCCCACCCCCCTCCCAAGCGCTCCCCAGTGTGCCTGCCCGGAGGGGTGTGCCCCAGCCAGGCCCCACCCCCTTTCCAAGCACCCCGCCCTCCCAGCTGGGCTCCTCCCCCTGGACCCACACTCCCACCCCATTGGTGGGCTCCCTGCAGGGGGTGTGGCCTACAGGCCTACAACTCCTTCCCCGCCCCTGCTGAGCCGTGTGACCGACAGCACGACAGGGGCAGACACAGCTCAGGAAGGACCAACAGAGCCAGGCAGGGCCTGAGAGCTTGAGAGAGTCCGACAGGCCTCGACACTGCCTGACAAAGCCCGACAGGGCCCGGGAGAGTCTGACGGATCCTCACAGAGCCCGACAAAGCTTGACAGAGCCCAACAGGACCCGTCAGGGCCGGACAAAGTTCCTGAGAGAGCCTCAATGTGTATGACCGAGCCCTGGGGGCCTCAACAGAGCCTGAGAAATCTGGACAGGGCTCAGCAGAGCCCAACAGGTCTCGACAGAGCCCTGCAGAACCCATCAAAGCCTGATAGAGCCTGACTGACCCCAAGAGGTCTCGACAGAGCCCTACAGAGCCCATCGCAGCCTGATAGAGCCTGACAGGCCCCAAGAGGTCTCGACAGAGCCCTACAGAGCCCATCGCAGCCTGATAGAGCCTGACAGGCCCCAAGAGGTCTCGACAGAGCCCTACAGAGCCCATCGCAGCCTGATAGAGCCTGACAGGCCCCAAGAGGTCTCGACAGAGCCCTACAGAGCCCATCAAAGCCTGATAGAGCCTGACAGGCCCCAAGAGGTCTCGACAGGGCTTCACAAAACCCACAGTGTCTGACAGAGCCCACAGGAGTGCAGGTGCTGTCATTGCCAGTGAGGGTCCAGGTGATTGGATAAGGGTGGTGGGCGGGGCCTGGGGTGATTGATCCCTCCCCTTTCCAGGGGATTGTGGGTGGGGGTGGGCGGGGCTCAGGGTATTTGAGCCCCAGTCCCCGGGTGGGGAGCTCACTCCGCTCCAGGACGGCTCCGGTGCAGGTCCTCTGCCGCTCCTTTGGCAGCTTTTGAGCCGTTTCAGCTCCGTGGGCAGACGTCTCAGGAGCAGCGGAGGTGTCCGTTTGAGGGAAGAGCTTCGGGCGCAGCGAAGGTTCAGTAGCAGCTGTAGTAGAAAGGTTGTTTGTCATTATGTTTCATTTGTTGATTCAGTTCCAGGGGCTTTGCATTTTCCAGTAGTTCCTGACCACGATGAAGATGGAGTGTTGTTTTTTGGTTTGTGTTGCTGTATTAATAGCTGTTAATATAATCTCTTCTCCTAGCAGAGTGTTTTGTTTCCAGAACCTTTGCAGCATGCAGCGGCCCCCGGTAGGTCATTCAGATGTACCTCCCGGAGCTCAGCCAAGGTGAGCAATGACTCGTAGGCTACTACCGATAAATATTATTTGGGTGCCTAATGTACACATGTCCTTGCTTTCCTTATTGTAGGTGATGATGGAGAAAGCGACAACTGCAGGAAGATCCCCGTTAGCCCACATCGCGTTTTCCTCTGTTGAAGATGGATCCGGTCCCTTGGCCCTCTGAAAGCTAAGTGGAGGCACGAGGGCTGGGAAGGGGCTGGGAATTGCAGGGAGGGTTTAAAGTTCTCAGACAGAAAAGGGCAGTCAGGAGCAGTCCCCTTTGGGCAGATAAATGGGGTCAGGGACCTTTACGGTGCCATGCCAGCGTGTGCCGGGCAGGGCAGCTCCAGCCCGCGTCTGTTGTTGTGTAGTTCGGAAGCCGCCTCGCGCCCGTCAGACGATCCCGGGGTATCATTGCGCTCCAGGGGCACGAAAGTCATTTCAAGCGCCATCCCGGGGTCTGGAAAGCCGGTGCCGATCGGCGTAGCACCAATCGGCTGCCGGTTTTCTTGTATCGGCAGCCAAAAGGGTGCACGGTTCTTGCATCTTGAACGTTTCCGGTCAGTTGTGTTTTACGGTGTAGTTCTGGGCTGCAACAGCAGCTCTGCTCTCTACCCATCCAGTCCAAGGGACTGGCACTTCTTCCCAGCATCTTGAAGGTTTTAACTCTTGCAGCAGCTTCTCCTATTTGCGCCGTCTCTGTGTGTTTGCGCCGGCGCCGCCGTCTCTGTGTGTGTGCGCCGGCGCCGCCGTCTCTGTGTGTGTGTTTGCGCCGGCGCCGCCGTCTCTGTGTGTTTGCGCCAGCGCCGCCGTCTCCTAAGGGGCCGTGCCGTTCGGCTCTTATTTTTTTCTGGGGTTGCAGTAGAGGCTCCTCTCCTCACCGCTGCCTCCCTGCAGGTTCTTTTGATCGATGCAGTCTCTGGTTTGGAGTCGTTCTTGTTATAGAGCGTTTTTGGTGCTGTTGATGTGTTGTCGATAACGTTCTGAGGTGCGACTGTCTGCGCAGGTGCGCCTTTGGCTGGAGCTGCTCTGCCCGGAGGCGTGGAGTCAGGGGTGGGTGGACGGAGCTCTAGGGGTGCACGGTTGATCTGTTGACGTGTTAAACTGCGCAGGCCAAGGTGGTGCAGTCATCTGGGATGGAGTAGCTGTGGGCAGGGGAGCGGACTGTCCCTTCCGCAGTGTTTGAGAGACTCAATTAGAGCTTCTGGTGGGATTCCTAAACAGAAAGCAGACCTGTGGGATGGTCAAGCTGTTGATGAGCATCTGGGTGACTTGTGGTGTACCTTGATTTCAGGTGCAGAGGGACAACTTGGCACGAAAGAGCGATGGAGGAGGCGAGCCGTGCGCCGTGAGCAGGTGGGGCGGTGCGTGGCCCCAGAGGGAAGCTGTGCCTTGTGCCTTTATACTGTGTGTTTGCTCTGCTTAGTCAGCATGTGTTTTCCTGTGTTGCTGTAGATGTTGAGGAGGAAGCCGGCGATGCTGGAATATCCCTGTCGGCGCACGTGGCGTTTTCATCCGTTGAAGATGGATTCGGTCTCTTGGCCCTCTGAAAGCTAAGTGGAGGCTGGGGGGCTGGGAAGGGGCTGGGAACCGCAGGGAGGGGAGTCAAGTTCTGTTTGGGGCAAGGGCCGTCCAGGAACAGTCCCCTTTGGGCAGGTGAAGGGCCCGGGGACCTTTCCAGTGCGACGCCAGCGTGTGCCGGGCAGGGCAGCTCCAGCCTGTGTCTGCGTTGTGGTGTAGTTCGGGACGCCGCCTTGCGCCTGTCAGACGATCCTGGGGTCTCGTGGCGTTCGAGGGACACGAAAGGCGTCTCGGGTGCCGTCCCGGGATCTGGAACGCCGGTGCTGATTGGCGTAGCGCCAGTTGGGTGCTGGTTTTCCCATATCAGCAGCTGAAAGCGTGGCAGGTCATGGCGTTTTGGATGTTTCTGGTGAGTTGGTGTTGCTGAGGGCTGCGTCGGCAGCTCTGCTCTCTACCCATCCAGTCTCAGGGACTGGCGCTTCTTCCCAGCATCTTGAAGTTTTTAAGCCGCGCCGCCGTCTCTGTGTGTGTGTGTTTGCGCCAGCGCCGCCGTCTCCTAAGGGGCCGTGATGTTCAGCTCTTATTTTTTTCTGGGGTTGCAGTAGAGACTCCTCGGCTCGCCGCTGCCTCCTGCAGGTTCTTTTGGTCGATGCCGTCTCTGGTTTGGAGTCGTTCTTGTCGTTCAGTGCCGCCGTCTCATAAGGGGCCCTGACTTTCGGCTCCTTTGTTTCCTGGGGTCGCAGTGGAGGCTCCTTGCCACGCCGCTGCCTCCCCGCAGGTTGTTTAGATCAATGTGTGTCTGGTTTGGAGTCGTTCTCGTCGTTGGGCGTTGTCGGTGCCGTTGCCATCGTGTGGTCCATAACATGCTGTGCAGCGTCTGTCTGCGCGGGTGCGCGTTTGGCTGGAGCTGCTCTGCCCGGACGCGTGGAGTCGGGGGGGGTGGGCGGAGGTCTGGGAGTCCACGGTTAATCTGCTGACACATTAAATTGCGCAGGCAGAGGTTGTGCAGTCGTGGGATGGTGCAGCTGTGGGCAGGGGAGCCCATAGTCCTTTCAGTGGTGTTTTGCAGTTGTTACTAAGAACATTGTTCACTAGTGTTTTCTGTAGTGTGCTGTTTTTTCAGTGATGAAGCGTGTTTTAATGAAATATTTTTTTTTCTTTCCTTTGCAGGTGATCACATTGTCAGTTTGGGACACTTACTTACAAAAAGGCATTTTGTTAGGCTATGTAACACTCAGTTATAGCCTTCTTGATGGTAACCAAATGTCGAGGGTTAAGATTGCGGGGTGACAATCAAACCCTGGCAGGTGTATTGTTAACCCCCTCTCCCCCCCACTTCCCCCTTGTGCCCCTCCCTCTGCCCCCTTCCACTCAGCACAGGCGATCGGGAGGGAAAGAAGGACAGAGAGAAGAGAGTTGGAAAAATTAAAGATGTTTTACTAATGCTACTAATAAGAATAGAGAAAATAATACAAAATATACAAAACCAATCTTGAAAGTCTCAGCAACTGCAGCACCGGCACCCAAAAGTCCTGGATTAGACTCTGCAGCGAACTGGAGCTGGATTCAGTCTCTCACTGGCCTCAGTTCTCAGGGACAACCAGCGAGATCCTCTCCTAATGTCGGCCATAAGCAGAAGGGGAAAAGGGACGAGATCCTCGTGGTCTCCCACTTTTATATGAAGTATTCACATGAATGGAATGTTATACACAGTTGGTCAGTTTCTTGGTCACTTGTTTCTCGTTGCCCCTCTCGCGAGATGTCCATCCATGCTTATCAATAAGTTTGCATTCCATTGCTAGGTTTACCAAAACATGGGTCTGGTTCTCCAAGAAAGTGCAGTTAATATGAAGCTTTAGCTGACAGGCACAATTCACTGAAAGAGAAACCTGTTTTTAGCAAAACCAAGACATTCCACCCCTTATAATATGCCATTCACTGAATACTTAAACCTTATCAATACAATCTATCAACACAATCTAATTAATCACTACTACTATATATATATATATATATATACACATATATACACAGGAGTAATTAATCAGTGGACCATCCTTTAAAAAGTTCATTAAGTTCATTTTGTCACGACAGTCTCCCCGGGCAGGAAAAATGGTACAAGTGCATCTCATGACCACTGTTTGTGGGTTAAAGACATCACTTTGAAGAATTTGCCAGGCGCCACTCGAAGAAGCTAGCTCTGGTTTCATCATCACTGTCTTGATCTGAAAGACACTTATTAAATACTGTTAGTACGGCAATTCACATCCTGCAGTTCAGTATTGAATATTTTCACCTAAACTCAAATCCCCTTGAGGTACACACCGAACTTCTCCATCCTTAAGCATCACCCACCAGGTGCTGCCAGGTCCCTGGGCAAAAACAATCCCACGAATGGGCTTGATTTGCCTGAGGCAGGAGGAACCCAGACTGCCTTTCCTGACATGTTTTTCATGTGTACTACAGGGACTTTATCTCCTTCTACAGTCCGTAGAATTCCTGATTGGGCAGGCCCGGCTCGATTGGTTGATCCCCTGGTGTTGACCAACCAAGTGGCTTTTGCTAAATGTGAATCCCAGTTTTTAAAGGTTCCACCACCAACTGCCTTTAGTGTAGTTTTTAGCAAACCATTGTACCTTTCAGTTTTCCCAGAGGCTGGTGCATGATATGGAATATGATATACCCACTCAATACCATGTTCTTTGGCCCAATTGTCTATAATACTGTTTTTGAAATGAGTACCATTGTCTGATTCAATTCTTTCTGGCGTACCGTGTCGCCAAAGGACTTGCTTTTCAAGGCCCAAGATAGTATTTCGGGCTGTAGCATGAGGTACGGCATATGTTTCCAACCATCCAGTGGTTGCTTCCACCATTGTAAGTACATAACGCTTACCTTGACGTGTTTGTGGAAGTGTAATATAATCAATCTGCCAAGCTTCTCCATCCTTATACTTTAACCATCGCCCCCATACCATACAGGCTTGAACCGTTTCGCTTGTTTGATTTCGGCGCAAGTTTCACATTCATGAATAACCTGTGAAATAGTGTCCATAGTTAAATCCACCCCTCGATCGCGAGCCCATTTATATGTTGCATCTCTACCTTGATGCCCTGAAGCATCATGGGCCCACCGAGCTAGGAACAGTTCACCTTTATGTTGCCAGTCCAAGTCCACCTCAGCTACTTTAATCTTAGCAGCTTGATCCGCGTGTTGGTTGTTTAGATGTTCCTCGGTGGCTCGACTTTTAGGCACATGAGCATCCACATACCGAACTTTCACCGGCAGGCTCTCTAGCCGAGCAGCAATGTCTTGCCACAGTGTGGCAGCCCAAATGGGTTTACCTCTGCGCTGCCAGTTGCTTTTCTTCCATTGCTGTAGCCACCCCCACAAGGCATTTGCCACCATCCATGAGTCAGTATAGAGATAAAGTATTGGCCACTTCTCTCGTTCAGCAATGTCCAAAGCCAGCTGGATGGCTTTCACTTCTGCAAATGGACTCGATTCACCTTGTCCTTCAGTGGCTTCTGTAACTTGTCGTGTGGGACTCCACACAGCAGCTTTGCACCTTCGATGTTTTCCTACAAGACGACAGGATCCATCTGTGAACAGTGCATACTGCTTATCAGTCTCTGAAAGAGTATTATACGGTGGTGCTTCTTCAGCACGTTTTACTTCCTCCTCATCTGGAGACATCCCAAAGTCTTTGCTTTCTGGCCAGTCTGTAATCACTTCTAAGATCCCTGGGCGATTGGGATTTCCAATTCGAGCTCGTTGCGTGATCAGTGCAATCCATTTACTCCACGTAACTTCGGTCGCATGATGTGGAGAGGGAACCGTCCCTTTGAACATCCAGCTCAGCACTGGCAGTCGAGGTGCCAGGAGGAGCTGTGCTTCAGTACCGATCACTTCTGAAGCAGCTCGAACTCCTTCATATGCTGCTAGTATCTCTTTTTCAGTTGGAGTATAGTTGGCCTCAGATCCTTTGTATCCTTGACTCCAAAAACCTAAGGGTCGACCTCGGGTTTCTCCTGGTGCTTTCTGCCAGAGGCTCCAGGTAAGTCCATTATCTCCGGCTGCGGTGTAGAGCACATTTTTAACATCTAGTCCAGTCCGAACTGGTCCAAGGGCCACCGCATGAGTTATCTCACGCTTCATTTGTTCAAAGGCTTGTCGTTGTTCAGGGCCCCACTCAAATTGGTTCTTTTTTCGAGTCACTCGATAGAGAGGGCTCACAATGTGGCTGTAGTCAGGAATATGCATCCTCCAAAAACCTACAACGCCCAAGAAAGTCTGTGTCTCCTTTTTATTAGTAGGTGGAGACATTGCAGCAATTTTGTTGATCACATCCATTGGGATCTGACTACGGCCATCTTGCCATTTTATTCCTAAAAACTGGATCTCTCGTGCAGGTCCCTTGACCTTGCTTCGTTTTATGGCAAAACCAGCATCCAAAAGAATCTGAATTATTCTCTCACCTTTCTCGAAGACTTCTTTCGCTGTGTCGCCCCATACGATGATGTCATCAATATATTGCAGGTGTTCTGGAGCTTTACCTTGCTCCAGCATGGTCTGGATCAGTCCATGGCAGATGGTAGGACTGTGTTTCCACCCCTGGGGCAAGCGATTCCACGTGTACTGGATGCCTCTCCAGGTGAAAGCAAACTGCGGCCTGCACTCTGCTGCTACAGGAATAGAGAAAAATGCATTAGCAATGTCAATTGTAGCATACCACTTAGCTGCCTTTGACTCCAGTTCAAATTGCAGTTCTAGCATGTCAGGCACAGCAGCACTCAGTGGTGGCGTAACTTCATTCAGGCCACGATAGTCCACAGTTAGTCTCCACTCATCACTAGACTTACGCACTGGCCAGATTGGGCTGTTAAAGGGTGAGCGAGTCTTACTGATCACACCCTGGCTTTCCAATTGACGGATCAACTTCTGGATAGGAATCAAAGAGTCTCGGTTGGTGCGATATTGCCAGCGATGCACAGTCGTGGTAGCAATTGGCACCTGCTGATCGTCAACCATCAGCAGTCCTACAACAGAAGGGTCATCTGAAAGACCAGGCAAATCAGACAGCTGTTCAATTTTCTCAGTGTCCACAGCTGCTGTACCAAATGCCCACCTATACCCTTTTGGGTCCTTAAAATACCCTCTCTTGAGGTAGTCTATGCCAAGGATGCACGGAGCGTCTGGACCAGTCACAATGGGATGCTTTTGCTAGTTTTTTCCAGTTAGGCTCATTTCAGCCTCTGCAACAGTCAGTTCCTGGGATCCCCCAGTCACTCCAACGATATTGATGGATTGCGTTCCTTTATAATTAGAAGGAATTATTGTGCACTGAGCACCAGTGTCCACTAAAGCTTTGTACTCCTGGGGGTGTGTTGTACCAGGCCATCGTATTTGTACAGTCCAATAAACTCTGTTATCCCTTTCCTCCACCTGGTTGGAGGCAGGGCACCTCTAATTTCTGTTTTGCACAGTCTCTGGGTGTGAATTAGAGGTTCCTTCAAGAGCATCAGAATCTCTTCTGCTCCTTTTGTAAACTGGAGCAGCCACCTTCCTAGGAGTTTTTCCTTTGATCTCACGTACTCGTTCCTGAAGTTCTGAGGTAGGTCTTCCATGCCACTTATTCATGTTTTCTCCCTGCTCATGTAGGAAGAACCACAGTGAACCTCTTTTTGTGGGCTGCCTCTGTCCTCTCTCTTGAGACTGGAAACGCCTTTTCCTAACAGCTGAAACACAGGTTTGTGCAGGTCGTGAATGGTATGTGTCTTCTCTGAGTTCTTTGATTTCTTGCAATAGCTTTTCGAACCGGTCATCAGATTTTTCACACAGTTTCTCCACAGCAGAGACACAAGCCCGTAGAGAACCAGCAAGGCTGTCCTCAAAGTTCCGGAGCTGCTCAATCACTTCAGTAACATCTTGTGCACCTCCAGCTGACCAGACCATTCCTGCCAATGACTGAGCATATGCAGGTGGTGCACTTTGTACAAATCTGCGCCACAGAGGTCGTGTACAATTGATTCTATCTGGGTCTGTCCCCTCTTGGCTGTTTGGCCCAAAATAAATGATCTCTCGCACAGCTAATTCTCTCAGGAACTGAATACCTCTCTCCATAGTATTCCAGTTCCCTAACTTGGATATACAATCTTCCTTGTAGGGAAATCTTACTTTCACAGCTGCCAGGAGTCGGGTCCAGAGAGTAGTGGCGTTAGACTCTCTTGAAATTGCCCTATCAATGGTGGAATCTCTTGACAGAGATCCCAGCTGCCTGGCTTCACCACCTTCCAATTCAATTGTTCCTGCCCCATTGTCCCAGCATCGGAGCAGCCAGGTTAAAATATTCTCTCCTTCACGACGACTAAAGTCTTTTCGCAGATCTCTCAGCTCACCTGGAGAGAAGGACCGAGTGGTGGTCACTTCATCTCCTCCCTGTCCTGATGATGATGCCCCTTGGGTTGATGTTGGCCCTGTGCCATCATCTGCTGCACGGGTAGTCTTTCTAGTGACTTTCTTACAACCGGCAACTGATGCTGGTATGGGTTTGCCATCATTTGATTCATTTCCAGAGTCTGAATGACTGTCACAGTGGTTACTGTGGTTACAGCAGCAACAGTGCCCAGTGTGTGAAGAAAGGGGGGCTGCCTTAGCCTGTGAGGCTGGAGAAGTAACCTTATCAGCATCGGCCTTGGCCTGCGTAGGAGCTTCAGCCTGTGAAGCCGCCGTTGGCGGGGGGGCAGCAGCTGCAGCTTTTGCTGTTTTGCTCTTTCTCGAGCGGCCAGGAGAGCTTTTTGCTAAAGCTTCCGAAGACGCACCGCAAATCTCAGGACAACAAAGAGACGCAAACCTCCTGTTGAACGCCATTTCTCTTAACAGAAGCACAAACTGGCACACATTCAGCAAACCAGATAACACCATCACAGTTCTGTCAAAACTCCAAGGATATTCAAAATTCTCTAAAACATTTGTGAACTCTCCTAGCGAAAAAACGAAAGTATTGTTAGTCAGCCTTTCTAAAGATTCGCTTGACCAATTAGCAAACACAGAGCCGTTCTGCTCTTTAATCTCTCCTGGAGGCTTTTCAAGGTAAAGCAGAAGCGAGTAGAAATTCATTAGCGGCTGCAGTATAATGAAATAAACCAGCAACAAACCACACAGTATCATCATGACCATTGTCCAGTTCCTTGTTGTTATATAATGAATACTTCGATTAAGAAAGAAACCCCAACACAGATATGGAATCAGTGAGCACAATGTAGAAAACAACTGATACAACTTATGCCATAACATCTTTAAATCAATGTAATTCACTTTGCCTTAATACCACTAAATAATGTCCGAAGCAAACAGACGCGCGAGTATCACAACTCTATGAGTTGGCACCGTGCCAAGAAAACTGAAAGGTACGTCAGAGCAGCAGAAAAGCCAAAAATCTTCAAATTTACCCCTTTCTCGAGCCCCACGTTGGGCGCCAATTATCTGTGGAGGGTTAAGATTGCGGGGTGACAATAAAACCCCAGCAGATGTATTGTTAACCTCCTCTCCCCCCACTTCCCCCTTTTTGCCCCTCCCTCTCCCCCCTTCCCACTCAGCACAGGCGATCGGGAGGGAAAGAAGGACAGAGAGAAGAGAGCTGGAAAAATTAAAGATGTTTTACTAATGCTACTAATAAGAATAGAGAAAATAATACAAAGTATACAAAACCAATCTTGAAAGTCTCAACAACTGCAGGGCAGGCACCCAAAGTCCTGGATTAGACTCTGCAGCCACCGGAGCTGGATTCAGTCTCTCACTAGGCCTCAGTTCACAGGGATGAGTAGCAAGATCCTCTCCTAATGTCAGCCATAAGGAAAAAAGGGACGAGATCCTCGTGGTCTCCCCCTTTTATATGAAGTATTCACGTGAATGGAATGTTATACGCAGTTGGTCAGTTTCTTGGTCACTTGTTTCTCGTCGCCCCTCTCGCGAGATGTCCATCCATGCTTATCAATAAGTTTACATTCCATTGCTAGGTTTACCAAAACATGGGTCTGGTTCTCCAGGAAAGTGCAGTTAATATGAAGCTTTAGCTGACAGGCAAATTCACCGAAAGAGAAACTTGTTTTTAACAAAACCAGGACACCCCCCCAAGCCTCACTATTTGGCAGCCCCATAGCCCCCCAAGGCTCACTATTTGGCAGCCCCATCGCCCCCCAAGGCTCACTATCTGGCAGCCCCATTGCCCCCCAAGGCTCACTATTTGGCAGCCCCATCGCCCCCCAAGGCTCACTATTTGGCAGCCCCATAGCCCCCCAAGGCTCACTATTTGGCAGCTCCATCGCCGCCCAAGGCTCACTATGTGGCAGCCCCATCGCCCCCCAAAGCTCACTATTTGGCAGCCCCATCGCCTCCCAAAGCTCACTATTTGGCAGCCCCATCGCCCCCCAAAGCTCACTATTTGGCAGCCCCATCGCCCCCCTAAGCTCACTATTTGGCAGCCCCATCGCCCCCCAAGGGGCCCTGAGAGCCCCCATTCACCTTCTTTTACCTCCCTTTGTTGCTGTTCCCAGCCTATCCTGGTGTTTTCCATCCTTCGGGACTTCCTTGTTACTGTTGTGAGAGTCAGAGAGACAATGAGGAGTCTCTGAGACTTACGACTGTCATTGTTGATCTGCGGTGTTTATAGACGGATTCCTGCAGGATTGATTCTGGTTTGTCCTTCCCTCCTCCCAGAACGCGGCGCTGGTGCGAGTTCCCCAGCACACGTGTGTGTGTCCAGCCGGTCCGTCTGGGGCGAGCGCGTCAGGGCGGGCAGACGGCTGAACGGACGCGCTGTCAGCGGCTGCCGGACGAGCTGGGACTTCTTCACCGTGTCCAGCCTCGTGCGTGTGGTTTGTTTTCACTTGCAGGCTGAAACAGCAGTTTCCTTAACGAAAAACACCCCAGCGTGTCCCCCAAGCCCCAACAAAAATAACGCCAAATTGCCACCGAAAAAAACACAGGGAGTTTTTAAAAAATGTCCTTTAGCTTTCTCCCCCGCCCTGCTGCGTTTAGTGCAGTGAGTGACCGTGAGGAGCCGGCTGTGGATCTGCCTGTTGAAGGGCGTGTGAAGGAGGAGGAGATGTGTGTAGAGCAGCACTGGTTGTGGAGGTGAGTGTAACTGGTTTGGGTGTGCGGTTGTAAATTCTTTTTGGAGGCTTCCTAGATTCTGGTGTCACCTGCGGGGTGCAGTGTGATTCTGTGCGCAGGTTTGAAAGGTGCAACGTGCAGAGCTCCCTCATTTGCCACCAGATCTCCAAGTCACAGAGCCAACGTTGCCGTGCGGCTGCCAAGGACAGCGCGTGTCCCGTGCAGAGCAACATCCTTTGTGCTCCGTGTGCGTGTTCCTCCTCTGAAATGAAGTTGCGCTGCCCGGTGTTTCCCGTTCCGTGCGGTACCTGCCGGCTGAGTCTCCTCCCCCCGCTCCGGTCGGTTCCGTCGCGCTGCCGCAGCCCCGGCGGCTCCGTGGGGCTGGTTGGGCGCGTCGTTGGCGGAGCCGGCACCGACGATCTCTGGACGCGTCGAGGGCTGCGGTGGGTTTTCCTGGAAATTCCAAGGCCCTGGTGTGTTATTATTGTAACTGTACTGTAAGACATTTAGAATGAAAACGTAAATAAGAGTAACCGGAAGAGTCTTTGGGAGTCAATAATGCCTGTCATCTACTCTGGCTGTTACTCAAAACTCTGCAGACAGTAATTATCCCCAATTGATGTAGTAAAATTTAAAAGAGTGGAATATAAATACTGGAGCACTAATTGGAAGTAATACCTGTGGAGAAAAAAACCCTCTATTTTATATCTATAATAAAAAATAATGTGTGCTGGTTAATCCGGCTGGTAGTAATGTAACGATAAGAATGTTAGAGTGTAAATAAATGAAATTGTTTAGGCGTGAGCAATAACAATTTAATTCCAGCTCTTACTTGGTGCACCAGGCAGCAGTTCTTCCCAATCTGAATCCAGTTTAAAACACATTGTTTGGAATTCCTTTGAAATTGTAAAGGCAGAAAACTAATGTGGAGTCATTGCAGCTCCATTTGCACAACCGTTATGAAATAAACTGCAGGACGAATGGCTGCATAGGAAACAAAGGAAGGAAGCTTCAGATTTTAAACAGCATTGGAAAGTAATGGGGAGTGTTTAGTATTTAAATTATAACAGAGCCATGGGATTGGAGGCAACAAAGCTCAGAACCAAACGGAGTCAAAACGTCACTTTTTTTTTTAAAGAGAAGTAAAAAGGAACCACTGAATAGTGGCTGTTTATAAATAGAGGTGTTAAAAAGGTCCCAGGCAGTAATGATTCCCAACAGAACAGTAAAAGACATTTAGATGTAAAATAAAATCAGAAAACAGTGAGTTATGACAGTCTGAATTTACCCACGGCTTTTCTGGGGTTGTGCAAAAACATGACCGGTATTAATTACCTCTGAGTTAAAATAAAAGTCAGCAAACTCGATGTGGTTAACAACAGGTAATTTTAATTTTTCATGTGCTGTCCAGTCTGGCCTCTCCCTCCAGGGGCGTGGTCTGAGAAAGCCACACCCCCAACTCCACCCCGCCCAAGCTCCGCCCCTGCCAGTCTGTGCCCTCCCCGGGGGCGTGTCCCTTACAGACCCCTCCCCTTTCATCCCGCCCATCCCCAGCGGCATGACGCACGAAGCCCCGCCCCCAGCTCCACCCCCAAACTCAGCCCCTGCTAAACCACGCCCCCTCAGAGCACGTGCTGCACAGAGCCCACCCTTACCTCGGCTCCACCCCTCCCTTCCTAAGCCACGCCCCCTTCGGGCGTGCCCCCTCCCTACCCCAAGAGGCTCCTCCTATGGGGGCGTGACACGCGGAGGCTCCACCCCCCGGCCACTTTCCCCAGGGGGACCTCCCAATGGGCGTGTCCTCCCAGTCCCGCCCCTCAGCACTGACCCCGCCCCGTGGGTGGGGCCACACTCAGCTGCGCGCGCTGCCCCCCCCCCCCCAGGTGACCCCAGGTGACCCAGGTGACCCCACAGTAACTCCATACCGAGGGAGGGAGGAGGCGCTCGCTGATTGGCTGACGGTGTCAGCCACGGGAGTCGTCCATTGGCTCATCCCCACGTGGGGTTCTCCGAGGGGGTGAGAGAAAGGCGCTGATTGGTCGCCGTTTTCCCGCCGACGTTCGCCCACAGCAACGAAGCGCTGATTGGGCAGCGCGGCTGAGGGGGGGCGGCTCGTCCATTGGCCGGAGGGCGGGCGGGGGGCGGGACAACGAGGTGATAAAGGGGGCTGGGGCGGTAATTACCGTGCGGGGGTTAATTGGGGGTCAGGGCGGTAATTACCGTGCGGGGGTTAATTGGGGGTCAGGGCGGTAATTACCGTGCGGGGGTTAATTGGGGGTCAGGGCGGTAATTACCGTGCGGGGGTTAATTGGGGGTCAGGGCGGTAATTACCGTGCGGGGGTTAATTGGGGGTTAGGTCAGCAATTCGGCTTTTACAAGTTTTTTTTATGTATTTTTCTGGTATTTTGGTGCCGATTTGTGCCAAATGGCGCCTTTAAAATCTGTTTATTGAGGGTTTATCGGGAGAATTCAAGTTCAAAGCTCGGGGGATTCGGGGCTGTTTCCAGGGCTGCGGCTCCAAACGCGTTGTTTCCTTTAACCGCTTATTAATTTAAATTATTATATTTAAACGGGGCTTTTTGAGGTTTTATGAGGGGTTTTTTGAGCATTTTGGGCGGTTCGGAGGCTCCTAAAGCCGCTTACTTGTTTAAATTATTAATTGCTACAATAATGTCAATAGCTGTTGAAATCAGTGTGTAAATTACTGTGTTTAAAGTCGGGAGGCATTTCGCTGCTTTTGGGCTTTGGGGCTGAATTCACTGGATTGAACGTGTCCGGGGGGTCCCAGCTCTGGTGCTGCTTTGCGCCCCAAAAAAGCTTTAAAAATCTATTTATTTACAATTTCCTGAGTTCATATTTAAGCGGGAACAAATTCGGCTTTTTTAACGCGCCGCCATTTTGTCTCCCCGTCCCGCTCTCCCCCCGCGCTGAGGGGCCGAGGAGCCGCTCGCTGATTGGCCGGTGCCGCCTGGGAACCTCCGCTGGCCCCGCCCCCGCGCTGGCCCCGCCCCCGCGCTCGCCCCGCCCCCGCTCTGGCCCCGCCCCCGCGCTGGCCCCGCCCCCGCGCTGTCTCGAGCAGAGGAAGGTGAACCCGCTGCGTTGTTACATGGGATTTTACATTTAGTTATGGATTTTAATTCAATTTAACTTAATTTTAATTTATTATTTAATTTATTAATTAATATATTAATATTAAATGTATAGATAAAATCCATACAGTAATATACTACAATAAGATATAATGTGAATAGCAGAAATATATAGAATATCTAATCTGATATAATTAACTGATCAGCTAATATTCAATGATATTACTTAAAATAATTTATAATTAATATATAATGGCATAATATAATGATATATAACTTAATATTGTAATAATAATGATATTCATTATATAATATTAATATATATAATTACTATGTAATGTATCTAATCTATTTTTACATAGATATCTTATTATATAAAGCTGTGAGGGACCATATTTGGGCGGGTTTTTGAGATTTTTAAGGCGGCTTGGTCTCCAATTCAATTTACTTCATTTTGGGTCTGTTTTTAGGATAATTTGTGCTCAAAGGAGCTTTTAAGATCCATTTTTTTGGCAGTTAATTTGCTCACTGGGTTAATACTGAAGCGGGGGATTCGGGGCTGTTTCCCAGGACTGTGACACAAATAACGGCCCTTTCCTTCCCTTTCCCACTGCAGCTCCTGCTCAGAGAACAGCGAAGGCAGCCTGGCCGCCCCCCTCCGGCTGACTGCGCCCCCAGCTCCGGCTGACTGCGCCCCCCAGCTCCGGCTGCCTGCGCCCCCAGCTCCGGCTGACTGCGCCCCCCAGCTCCGGCTGGCTGCGCCCCCCAACTCCGGCTGACTGCGCCCCCCAACTCCGGCTGGCTGCGCCCCCCAACTCCGGCTGCCTGCGCCCCCCAGCTCCGGCTGACTGTGCCCCCCAACTCCGGCTGACTGCCCCCCCAGCTCCGGCTGCCTGCCCCCCCAACTCCGGCTGACTGCGCCCCCCAACTCCGGCTGGCTGCGCCCCCCAACTCCGGCTGCCTGCGCCCCCCCCAGCTCCGGCTGACCGCGCCCCCCCCAACTCCGGCTGACTGCGCCCCCACTGCACACCATGGCGGGGACGGGAGGGGGGTTCACAAGGGTCTATGGGGCGGTGTGGGGGTCAGGGCGGCTGTGAGGTCAACGGGGCTGTTGTGGGGAGAAACACCCCTGAAGAGGCTGAACACCCTGCAGGTGAGTGAACCACACGCTGACACACAGTGACCCACAGTGCTCCATAGCACCTCCATTCTGCCCTATAGATCCACAACACTGCCCCACAGCACCCTATAGCTCCTGTACTCTGCCCCATACATCCACAGTAGTGCCCCCCAGCACCCCATGGCTCCTGCACTCTGCCCCATACATCCACAGCAGTGCCCCCCAGCACCATATAGCTCCTATACTCTTCCCCATACATCCACAGCAGTGCCCCCCAGCACCCCATGGCTCCTGTACTCTGCCCTAAAGATGCCCAGTGCTGCCCCACAGCACCACATAGCTCTTGTAATTTGCCCCACACATCCGCAGCAGTGCCCCCCAGCACCCCATAGTGACTCTACTCTGCTCCATAGACCCACAGTGCTGCCCCACAGGACCCCATAGGACTCGACTCTGCCCCTTAGGCCCAGAGAGCTGCCCCACAGCAGCCTGTAGGTGCTGCATTCTGCCCCGTTGGTGCAACGTGCTGCCCACAGCACCACACACCTCTGTCCACCTGACCACCCCTCCCCCTGCCCACGCTGCACTGCCCACTATGGGTGGGTCACAGGGTCTGTGGGGCGGGTGTGGGGGCCAGGGGGGCTGTGGGGTCAATGGGATTGTTGTCGGGTGAAACACCCCTGAAGAGTGAGTGACCCACACAGTGACCCACAGCAGCCCATAGCCCCTCTGCCCTATGGAGTCACTGCACCCCGTAGCTGCTTTTACTCTGCGCCATAAATGGACAGCACTGCTCCACAGCACCCTATGTCTCCACTCTGCCCCACACATCACCCACAGCACCCTGTGTCTTGTGTACTCTGCCCTATAGACCCACAGTGTAACCCCACAGCACCCCACAGTTCTGCCCTATAGATCAACAGCACTGTCCCAGAAAACACCGTAGCTTGTTCACACTAGCCCATAGGCCAGCAATGCTGCCCCACAGCACACTGCAGCTCCTGCCCCACAGACCCACAGCAGTGCCCCACAGTGCCCCACACATCCGGTCTGCCCTGTACATCCGCAGCACTGCTCTGCAGCACCATACGGCTCCAGCACTCTGCCCGTTGACACGCAGCACCCACAGCCGCTGGGTTCTGCGCACAGATCCCCGTTCCTGGGCTGCGGTGCTGCAGGGCCTGCGCGCAACAGGAAATGACATCGTGGGGCGGGGCCGAGGCGGGGGCGGGGCCTGTGGCTGTTTACCCGGTGGCCTCTTGGACAAGGGCGGCGCTGCGCCGCTGCCATCCTGACGCTGCTCCCCGGCCACGCTGGGGGATCTTTAACATGGTTTGGGGCCAATTCTCACCCAATAAAATTAAATAATGTAAAAAACCTTAAGCATGTGCTTTGTTCCATGTCCAGTGAGGGATTTGGGGGTGGGTTTAGGGTTGAGGGTGGGGCTGAAAGTGTGGGCGGGGCCACTGCCACCCCCACCCCCCTCCCAAGCGCTCCCCAGTGTGCCTGCCCGGAGGGGTGTGCCCCAGACAGGCCCCACCCCCTTTCCAAGCACCCCGCCCTCCCAGCTGGGCTCCTCCCCCTCGACCCACACTCCCACCCCATTGGTGGGCTCCCTGCAGGGGTGTGGCCTACAGACCTACAACTCCTTCCCCGCCCCTGCTGAGCCGTGTGACCGACAGCACGACAGGGGCAGACACAGCTCAGGAAGGACCAACAGAGCCAGGCAGGGCCTGAGAGCTTGAGAGAGTCCGACAGGCTCGACACTGCCTGACAAAGCCCGACAGGGCCCGAGAGAGTTTGGCGGATCCTCACAGAGCCCGACAAAGCTTGACAGAGCCCAACAGGACCCGTCAGGGCCTGACAAAGTTCCTGAGAGAGCCTCAATGTGTATGACCGAGCCCTGGGGGCCTCAACAGAGCCTGAGAAATCTGGACAGGGCTCAGCAGAGCCCAACAGGTCTCGACAGAGCCCTACAGAGCCCATCGCAGCCTGATAGAGCCTGACAGGCCCCAAGAGGTCTCGACAGAGCCCTACAGAGCCCATCAAAGCCTGATAGAGCCTGACAGGCCCCAAGAGGTCTCGACAGAGCCCTACAGAGCCCATCGCAGCCTGATAGAGCCTGACAGGCCCCAAGAGGTCTCGACAGAGCCCTACAGAGCCCATCAAAGCCTGATAGAGCCTGACAGACCCCAAGAGGTCTCGACAGAGCCCTACAGAGCCCATCAAAGCCTGATAGAGCCTGACAGGCCCCAAGAGGTCTCGACAGAGCCCTACAGAGCCCATCAAAGCCTGATAGAGCCTGACTGACCCCAAGAGGTCTCGACAGGGCTTCACAAAACCCACAGTGTCTGACAGAGCCCACAGGAGTGCAGGTGCTGTCATTGCCAGTGAGGGTCCAGGTGATTGGATAAGGGTGGTGGGCAGGGCCTGGGGTGATTGATCCCTCCCCTTTCCAGGGGATTGTGGGCAGGGGTGGGCGGGGCTCAGGGTATTTGAGCCCCAGTCCCCGGGTGGGGAGCTCACTCCGCTCCAGGACGGCTCCGGTGCAGGTCCTCTGCCGCTCCTTTGGCAGCTTTTGAGCCGTTTCAGCTCCGTGGGCAGACGTCTTAGGAGAAGCGGAGGTGTCCGTTTGAGGGAAGAGCTTCGGGCGCAGCAAAGGTTCAGTAGCAGCTGTGGTAGAAAGGTTGTTTGTCATTATGTTTCATTTGTTGATTCAGTTCCAGGTGCTTTGCATTTTCCAGTAGTTCCTGACCACGATGAAGATGGAGTGCTGTTTTTTGGTTTGTATTGCTGTATTAATAGCTGTTAATATAATCTCTTCTCCTATCAGAGTGTTTTGTTTCCAGAACCTTTGCAGCGTGCAGCGGCCCCTGGTAGGTCATTCAGATGTACCTCCCGGAGCTCAGCCAAGGTGAGCAATGACTCGTAGGCTACTACCGATAAATATTATGTGGGTGCCTAATGTACACATGTCCTTGCTTTCCTTATTGTAGGTGATGATGGAGAAAGCGACAATGCAGGAAGATCCCCGTTAGCCCACATCGCGTTTTCCTCTGTTGAAGATGGATCCGGTCCCTTGGCCCTTTGAAAGTTAAGTGGAGGCACGAGGGCTGGGAAGGGGCTGGGAATTGCAGGGAGGGTTTAAAGTTCTCAGACAGAAAAGGGCAGTCAGGAGCAGTCTCCTTTGGGCGGATAAATGGGGTCAGGGACCTTTACGGTGCCATGCCAGCGTGTGCCGGGCAGGGCGGCTCCAGCCCGCGGCTGTTGTCGCGCAGTTCGGAAGCCGCCTCGCGCCCGTCAGACGATCCCGGGGTATCATTGCGCTCCAGGGGCACGAAAGTCATTTCAAGCGCCATCCCGGGGTCTGGAAAGCCGGTGCCGATCGGCGTAGCACCAATCGGCTGCCGGTTTTCTTGTATCGGCAGCCAAAAGGGTGCACGGTTCTTGCATCTTGAACATTTCCGGTCAGTTGTGTTTTACGGTGTAGTTCTGGGCTGCAACAGCAGCTCTGCTCTCTACCCATCCAGTCCAAGGGACTGGCACTTCTTCCCAGCATCTTGAAGGTTTTAATTCTTGCAGCAGCTTCTCGTATTTGCACTGTCTCTGTGTGTGTGCGCCAGCGCCGCCGTCTCTGTGTGTTTGCGCCGGCGCCGCCGTCTCCTAAGGGGCCGTGCCGTTCGGCTCTTATTTTTTTCTGGGGTTGCAGTAGAGACTCCTCGCCTCACCGCTGCCTCCCTGCAGGTTCTTTTGATCGATGCAGTCTCTGGTTTGGAGTCGTTGTTGTTATAGAGCGTTTTTGGTGCTGTTGATGTGTTGTCGATAACGTTCTGAGGTGCGTCTGTCTGCGCACGTGCACCTTTGGCTGGAGCTGCTCTGCCCGGAGGCGTGGAGTCCGGGGTGGGTGGACGGAGCTCTAGGGGTGCACGGTTGATCTGTTGACGTGTTAAACTGCGCAGGCCAAGGTGGTGCAGTCATCTGGGATGGAGTAGCT
>NW_028116268.1:245000-323000 GCF_964273445.1 Streptopelia decaocto
CTTTCAGTGGTGTTTTGCAGTTGTTACTAAGAACATTGTTCACTAGTGTTTTCTGTAGTGTGCTGTTTTTTCAGTGATGAAGCGTGTTTTAATGAAATATTTTTTTTTCTTTCCTTTGCAGGTGATCACATTGTCAGTTTGGGACACTTACTTACAAAAAGGCATTTTGTTAGGCTATGTAACACTCAGTTATAGCCTTCTTGATGGTAACCAAATGTCGAGGGTTAAGATTGCGGGGTGACAATAAAACCCTGGCAGATGTATTGTTAACCTCCTCTCCCCCCACTTCCCCCTTTTGCCCCTCCCTCTCCCCCCTTCCACTCAGCACAGGCGATCGGGAGGGAAAGAAGGACAGAGAGAAGAGAGTTGGAAAAATTAAAGATGTTTTACTAATGCTACTACTAAGAATAGAGAAAATAATACAAAATATACAAAACCAATCTTGAAAGTCTCAACAACTGCAGAGCCGGCACCCAAAGTCCTGGATTAGACTCTGCAGCCAACCGGAGCTGGATTCAGTCTCTCACTGGCCTCAGTTCTCAGGGATGAGTAGCAAGATCCTCTCCTAATGTCGGCCATAAGCAGAAGGGGAAAAGGGACGAGATCCTCGTGGTCTCCCACTTTTACATGAAGTATTCACGTGAATGGAATGTTATACACAGTTGGTCAGTTTCTTGGTCACTTGTTTCTCGTTGCCCCTCTCGCGAGATGTCCATCCATGCTTATCAATAAGTTTACATTCCATTGCTAGGTTTACCAAAACATGGGTCTGGTTCTCCAGGAAAGTGCAGTTAATATGAAGCTTTAGCTGACAGGCACAATTCACTGAAAGAGAAACCTGTTTTTAGCAAAACCAAGACATTCCACCCCTTAAAATATGCCATTCACTGAATACTTAAACCTTATCAATACAATCTATCAACACAATCTAATTAATCACTACTACTATATATATATATACATATATACACATATATACACAGGAGTAATTAATCAGTGGACCATCCTTTAAAAAGTTCATTAAGTTCATTTTGTCACGACAGTCTCCCCGGGCAGGAAAAATGGTACAAGTGCATCTCATGACCACTGTTTGTGGGTTAAAGACATCACTTTGAAGAATTTGCCAGGCGCCACTCGAAGAAGCTAGCTCTGGTTTCATCATCACTGTTTTGATCTGAAAGACACTTATTAAATACTGTTAGTACGGCAATTCACATCCTGCAGTTCAGTATTGAATATTTTCACCTAAACTCAAATCCCCTTGAGGCACACACTGAACTTCTCCATCCTTAAGCATCACCCACCAGGTGCTGCCAGGTCCCTGGGCAAAAACAATCCCACGAATGGGTTTGCCTTTGCCTGAGGCAGGAGGAACCCAGACTGCCTTTCCTAACATGTTTTTCATGTGTACTACAGGGACTTTATCTCCTTCTACAGTCCGTAGAATTCCTGATTGGGCAGGCCCGGCTCGATTGGTTGATCCCCTGGTGTTGACCAACCAAGTGGCTTTTGCTAAATGTGAATCCCAGTTTTTAAAGGTTCCACCACCAAGTGCCTTTAGTGTAGTTTTTAGCAAACCATCGTACCTTTCAATTTTCCCAGAGGCTGGTGCACGATATGGAATATGATATACCCACTCAATACCATGTTCTTTGGCCCAATTGTCTATAATACTGTTTTTGAAATGAGTACCATTGTCTGATTCAATTCTTTCTGGCGTACCGGGTCGCCACAGGACTTGCTTTTCAAGGCCCAAGATAGTATTTCGGGCTGTAGCATGAGGTACGGCATATGTTTCCAACCATCCAGTGGTTGCTTCCACCATTGTAAGTACATAACGCTTACCTTGACGTGTTTGTGGAAGTGTAATATAATCAATCTGCCAAGCTTCTCCATCCTTATACTTTAACCATCGCCCCCCATACCATACAGGCTTGAACCGTTTCGCTTGTTTGATTTCGGCGCAAGTTTCACATTCATGAATAACCTGTGAAATAGTGTCCATAGTTAAATCCACCCCACGATTGCGAGCCCATTTATATGTTGCATCTCTACCTTGATGCCCTGAAGCATCATGGGCCCACCGAGCTAGGAAAAGTTCACCTTTATGTTTCCAGTCCAAGTCCACCTCAGCTACTTTAATCTTAGCAGCTTGATCCGCGTGTTGGTTGTTTAGATGTTCCTCGGTGGCTCGACTTTTAGGCACATGAGCATCTACATGCCAAACTTTCACAGGCAGGCTCTCTAGCCGAGCAGCAATGTCTTGCCACAGTGTGGCAGCCCAAATGGGTTTGCCTCTGCGCTGCCAGTTGCTTTTCTTCCATTGCTGTAGCCACCCCCACAAGGCATTTGCCACCATCCATGAGTCAGTATAGAGATAAAGTATTGGCCACTTCTCTCGTTCAGCAATGTCCAAAGCCAGCTGGATGGCTTTCACTTCTGCAAATGGACTCGATTCACCTTGTCCTTCAGTGGCTTCTGTAACTTGTCGTGTGGGACTCCACACAGCAGCTTTGCACCTTCGATGTTTTCCTACAAGACGACAGGATCCATCTGTGAACAGTGCATACTGCTTATCAGTCTCTGAAAGAGTATTATACGGTGGTGCTTCTTCAGCACGTTTTACTTCCTCATCTGGAGACATCCCAAAGTCTTTGCTTTCTGGCCAGTCTGTAATCACTTCTAAGATCCCTGGGCGATTGGGATTTCCAATTCGAGCTCGTTGCGTGATCAGTGCAATCCATTTACTCCACGTAACTTCAGTCGCATGATGTGGAAAGGGAACCATCCCTTTGAACATCCAGCTCAGCACCGGCAGTCGAGGTGCCAGGAGGAGCTGTGCTTCAGTACCGATCACTTCTGAAGCAGCTCGAACTCCTTCGTATGCTGCTAGTATCTCTTTTTCAGTTGGAGTATAGTTGGCCTCAGATCCTTTGTATCCTCGACTCCAGAAACCTAAGGGTCGACCTCGGGTTTCTCCGGGTGCTTTCTGCCAAAGGCTCCAGGTAAGTCCATTATCTCCGGCTGCGGTGTAGAGCACATTTTTAACATCTAGTCCAGTCCGAACTGGTCCAAGGGCCACCGCATGAGTTATCTCACGCTTCATTTGTTCAAAGGCTTGTCGTTGTTCAGGGCCCCACTCAAACTGGTTCTTTTTTCGAGTCACTCGATAGAGAGGGCTCACAATCTGGCTGTAGTCAGGGATATGCATTCTCCAAAAACCTACAACGCCCAAGAAAGTCTGTGTCTCCTTTTTATTAGTAGGTGGAGACATTGCTGCAATTTTGTTGATCACATCCATTGGGATCTGACAACGGCCATCTTGCCATTTTATTCCTAAAAACTGGATCTCTCGTGCAGGTCCCTTGACCTTGCTTCGTTTTATGGCAAAACCAGCATCCAAAAGAATCTGAATTATTCTCTCACCTTTCTCGAAGACTTCTTTCGCTGTGTCGCCCCATACGATGATGTCATCAATATATTGCAAGTGTTCTGGAGCTTTACCTTGCTCCAGCGTGGTCTGGATCAGTCCATGGCAGATGGTAGGACTGTGTTTCCACCCCTGGGGCAAGCGATTCCACGTGTACTGGATGCCTCTCCAGGTGAAAGCAAACTGCGGCCTGCACTCTGCTGCTACAGGAATAGAGAAAAATGCATTAGCAATGTCAATTGTAGCATACCACTGAGCTGCCTTTGACTCCAGTTCAAATTGCAGTTCTAGCATGTCAGGCACAGCAGCACTCAGTGGCGGCGTAACTTCATTCAGGCCACGATAGTCCACAGTTAGTCTCCACTCATCACTAGACTTACGCACTGGCCAGATTGGGCTGTTAAAAGGTGAGCGAGTCTTACTGATCACACCCTGGCTTTCCAACTGACGGATCAACTTCTGGATAGGAATCAAAGAGTCTCGGTTGGTGCGATATTGCCGGCGATGCACCGTCGTGGTAGCAATTGGCACCTGCTGATCGTCAACCATCAGCAGTCCTACAACAGAAGGGTCATCTGAAAGACCAGGCAAATCAGACAGCTGTTCAATTTTCTCAGTGTCCACAGCTGCTATACCAAATGGCCACCTATACCCTTTTGGGTCCTTAAAATACCCTCTCTTGAGGTAGTCTGTGCCAAGGATGCACGGAACATCTGGACCAGTCACAACGGGATGCTTTTGCCAGTTTTTTCCAGTTAGGCTCATTTCAGCCTCTGCAACAGTCAGTTCCTGGGATCCCCCAGTCACTCCAACGATATTGATGGATTGCGTTCCTTTATAATTAGAAGGAATTATCGTGCACGGAGCACCAGTGTCCACTAAAGCTTTGTACTCCTCGGGGTGTGTTGTACCAGGCCATCGTATTTGTACAGTCCAATAAACTCTGTTATCCCTTTCCTCCACCTGGTTGGAGGCAGGGCACCTCTAATTTCTGTTTTGCACAGTCTCTGGGTGTGAATTAGAGGTTCCTTCAAGAGCATCAGAATCTCTTCTGCTCCTTTTGTAAACTGGAGCAGCCACCTTCCTAGGAGTTTTTCCTTTGATCTCACGTACTCGTTCCTGAAGTTCTGAGGTAGGTCTTCCATGCCACTTATTCATGTTTTCTCCCTGCTCATGTAGGAAGAACCACAGTGAACCTCTTTTTGTGGGCTGCCTCTGTCCTCTCTCTCGAGACTGGAAACGCCTTTTCCTAACAGCTGAAACACAGGTTTGTGCAGGTCGTGAATGGTATGTGTCTTCTCTGAGTTCTTTGATTTCTTGCAATAGCTTTTCGAACCGGTCATCAGATTTTTCACACAGTTTCTCCCCAGCAGAGACACAAGACCGTAGAGAACCAGCAAGGCTGTCCTCAAAGTTCCGGAGCTGCTCAATCACTTCAGTAATATCTTGTACACCTCCAGCTGACCAGACCATTCCTGCCAATGACTGAGCATATGCAGGTGGTGCACTTTGTACAAATCTGCGCCACAGAGGTCGTGTACAATTGATTCTATCTGGGTCTGTCCCCTCTTGGCTGTTTGGTCCAAAATAGATGATCTCTCGCACAGCTAATTCTCTCAGGAACTGAATACCTCTCTCCATAGTATTCCATTTCCCTAACTTGGATATACAATCTTCCTTGTAGGGAAATCTTACTTTCACAGCTGCCAGGAGTCGGGTCCAGAGAGTAGTGGCATTAGACTCTCTTGCAATTGTCCTATCAATGGTGGAATCTCTTGACAGAGATCTCAGCTGTCTGGCTTCACCCCCTTCCAATTCAATTGTTTCTGCCCCATTGTCCCAGCATCGGAGCAGCCAGGTTAAAATATTCTCGCCTTCACGACGACTAAAGTCTTTTCGCAGATCTCTCAGCTCACCTGGAGAGAAGGACCGAGTGGTGGTCACTTCATCTCCTCCCTGTCCTGATGATGATGCCCCTTGGGTTGATGTTGGCCCTGTGCCATCATCTGCTGCACGGGTAGTCTTTCTAGTGACTTTCTTACAACCAGCAACTGATGCTGATATGGGTTTGCCATCATTTGATTCATTTCCAGAGTCTGAATGACTGTCACAGGGGTTACTGTGGTTACAGCAGCAACAGTGCCCAGTGTGTGAAGAAAGGGGGGCTGCCTTAGCCTGTGAGGCTGGAGAAGTAACCTTATCAGCAATGTCCTTGGCCTGCGTAGGAGCTTCAGCCTGTGAAGCCGCCGTTGGCGGGGGGGCAGCAGCTGCAGCTTTTGCTGTTTTGCTCTTCCTCGAGCGGCTAGGAGAGCTTTTTGCTAAAGCTTCCGAAGACGCACCGCAAATCTCAGGACAACAAAGAGACGCAAACCTCCTGTTGAACGCCATTTCTCTTAACAGAAGCACAAACTGGCACACATTCAGCAAACCAGATAACACCATAACAGTTCTGTCAAAACTCCAAGGATATTCAAAATTCTCTAAAACATTTGTGAACTGTCCTAGCGAAAAAACGAAAGTATTGTTAGTCAGCCTTTCTAAAGATTCGCTTGACCAATTAGCAAACACAGAGCCATTCTGCTCTTTAATCTCTCCTGGAGGCTTTTCAAGGTAAAGCAGAAGCGAGTAGAAATTCATTAGCGGCTGCAGTATAACGAAATAAACCAGTGACAAACCACACAGTATCATCATGACCATTGTCCAGTTCCTTGTTTTTATATAATGAACACTTCGATTTAAAAAGAAAGCCCAACACAGATATGGAATCAATGAGCACAATGTAGAAAACAACTGATACAACTTATGCCATAACATCTTTAAATCAGTGTAATTCACTTTGCCTTAATACCACTAAATAATGTCCGAAGCAAACAGACGCGCGAGTATCACAACTCTATGAGCTGGCACCATGCCAAGAAAACTGAAAGGTACGTCAGAGCAGCAGAAAAGCCAAAAATCTTCAAATTTACCCCTTTCTCTTGCCCCACGTTGGGCGCCAATTATCTGTCGAGGGTTAAGATTGCGGAGTGACAATAAAACCCTGGCAGATGTATTGTTAACCTCCTCTCCCCCCACTTCCCCCTTTTGCCCCTCCCTCTCCCCCCTTCCCACTAAGGACAGGCGATCGGGAGGGAAAGAAGGACAGAGAGAAGAGAGTTGGAAAAATTAAAGATGTTTTACTAATGCTACTAATAAGAATAGAGAAAATAATACAAAATAGACAAAACCAATCTTGAAAGTCTCAACAACTGCAGAGCCGGCACCCAAAGTCCTGGACTGGACTCTGCAGCCACCGGAGCTGGATTCAGTCTCTCACTGGCCTCAGTTCTCAGGGATGAGTAGCAAGATCCTCTCCTAATGTCGCCATAAGGAAAAAGGGGCGAGATCCTCGTGATCTCCCACTTTTATATGAAGTATTCACGTGAATGGGATGTTATACACAGTTGGTCAGTTTCTTGGTCACTTGTTTCTCGTCGCCCCTCTCGCGAGATGTCCATCCATGCTTATCAATAAGTTTGCATTCCATTGCTAGGTTTACCAAAACATGGGTCTGGTTCTCCAGGAAAATGCAGTTAATATGAAGCTTTAGCTGACAGGCACAATTCACTGAAAGAGAAACTTGTTTTTTAACAAAACCAGGACACCCCCCCAAGCCTCACTATTTGGCAGCCCCATAGCCCCCCAAGGCTCACTATTTGGCAGCCCCATCGCCCCCCAAGGCTCACTATCTGGCAGCCCCATTGCCCCCCAAGGCTCACTATTTGGCAGCCCCATCGCCCCCCAAGGCTCACTATTTGGCAGCCCCATCGCCCCCCAAGGGGCCCTGAGAGCCCCCATTCACCTTCTTTTACCTACCTTTGTTGCTGTTCCCAGCCTATCCTGGTGTTTTCCATCCTTCGGGACTTCCTTGTTACTGTTGTGAGAGTCAGAGAGAACATGAGGAGTCTCTGTGACTTACGACTGTCATTGTTGATCTGCAGTGTTTTAGAGTCGGATTCTTGCAGGATTGATTCTGGTTTGTCCTTCCCTCCTCCCAGAACGCGGCGCTGGTGCGAGTTCCCCAGCACACGTGTGTGTGTCCAGCCGGTCCGTCTGGGGCGAGCGCGTCAGGGCGGGCAGACGGCTGAACGGACGCGCTGTCAGCGACTGCCGGACGAGCTGGGACTTCTTCACCGTGTCCAGCCTCGTGCGTGTGGTTTGTTTTCACTTGCAGGCTGAAACAGCAGTTTCCTTAACGAAAAACACCCCAGCATGTCCCCCAAGCCCCAACAAAAATAAGGCCAAATTGCCACTGAAAAAAACACAGGGAGTTTTTAAAAAATGTCCTTTAGCTTTCTCCCCCCGCCCTGCTGCGTTTAGTGCAGTGAGTGACCGTGAGGAGCCGGCTGTGGATCTGCCTGTTGAAGGGCGTGTGAAGGAGGAGGAGATGTGTGTAGAGCAGCACTGGTTGTGGAGGTGAGTGTAACTGGTTTGGGTGTGCGGTTGTAAATTCTTTTTGGAGGCTTCCTAGTTTCTGGTGTCACCTGCGGGGTGCAGTGTGATTCTGTGTGCAGGTTTGAAAGGTGCAACGTGCAGAGCTCCCTCATTTGCCACCAGATCTCCAAGTCACAGAGCCAACGTTGCCGTGCGGCTGCCAAGGACAGCGCGTGTCCCGTGCAGAACAACATCCTTTGTGCTCCGTGTGCGTGTTCCTCCTTTGAAATGAAGTTGCGCTGCCCGGTGTTTCCCGTTCCGTGCGGTACCTGCCGGCTGAGTCTCCTCCCCCCGCTCCGGTCGGTTCCGTCGCGCTGCCGCAGCCCCGGCGGCTCCGTGGGGCTGGTTGGGCGCGTCGTTGGCGGAGCCGGCACCGACGATCTCTGGACGCGTCGAGGGCTGCGGTGGGTTTTCCTGGAAATGCCAAGGCCCTGGTGTGTTATTATTGTAACTGTACTGTAAGACATTTAGAACGAAAACGTAAATAAGAGTAACCAGAAGAGTCTTTGGGAGTCAATAATGCCTGTCATCTACTCTGGCTGTTACTCAAAACTCTGCAGACAGTAATTATCCCCAATTGATGTAGTAAAATTTAAAAGAGTGGACTATAAATACTGGAGCACTAATTGGAAGTAATACCTGTGGAGAAAAAAACCCTCTATTTTATATCTATAATAAAAAATAATGTGTGCTAGTTAATCCGGCTGGTAGTAATGTAACGATAAGAATGTTAGAGTGTAAATAAATGAAATTGTTTAGGCGTGAGCAATAACAATTTAATTCCAGCTCTTACTTGGTGCACCAGGCAGCAGTTCTTCCCAATCTGAATCCCGGTTTAAAACACATTGTTTGGAATTCCTTTGAAATGGTAAAGGCAGGAAACTAATGTGGAGTCATTGCAGCTCCATTTGCACAACCGTTATAAATAAACTGCAGGACGAATGGCTGCATAGGAAACAAAGTAAGGAAGCTTCAGATTTTAAACAGCATTGGAAAGTAATGGGGAGTGTTTAGTATTTAAATTATAGCAGAGCCATGAGATTGGAGGCAGCAAAGCTCAGAACCAAACGGAGGCAAAACGTTACTTTTTTTTTTAAAGAGAAGTAAAAAGGAACCACTAAATAGTGGCTGTTTATAAATAGAGGTGTTAAAAAGTTCCCAGGCAGTGATGATTCCCAACGGAACAGTAAAAGACATTTAGATGTAAAATAAAATCAGAAAACAGTGAGTTATGACAGTCTGAAGTTAACCACGGCTTTTCTGGGGTTGTGCAAAAACGTGACCGGTATTAATTACCTCCGAGTTAAAATAAAAGTCAGCAAACTCGATGTGGTTAACAACAGGTAATTTTAATTTTTCATGTGCTGTCCAGTCTGGCCTCTCCCTCCAGGGGCGTGGCCTGAGCAAGCCACACCCCCAACTCCACCCCGCCCAAGCTCCGCCCCTGCCCGTCTGTGCCCTCCCCGGGGGCGTGTTCCTTACAGACCCCTCCCCTTTCATCCCGCCCACCCCCAGCGGCATGACGCACGAAGCCCCGCCCCCAGCTCCACCCCCAAACTCAGCCCCTGCTAAACCACGCCCCCTCAGAGCACGTGCTGCACAGAGCCCACCCTTACCTCGGCTCCACCCCTCCCTTCCTAAGCCACGCCCCCTTCGGGCGTGCCCCCTCCCTACCCCAAGAGGCTCCTCCTATGGGGGCGTGACACGCGGAGGCTCCACCCCCTGCCCCTTTCCCCAGGGGGACCTCCCAATGGGCGTGTCCTCCCAGTCCCCGCCCCTCAGCACTGACCCCGCCCGCGTGGGTGGGGCCACACTCAGCTGCGCGCCCTCCCCCCCCCCCATAGGTGACCCCAAAGTAACTCCATAGCGGTAACTCAGGGCGTCATTACCGTGCGGGGGTTAATTGGGGGTTAGGGCGGTAATTACCGTGCGGGGGTTAATTGGGGGTCAGGGCGTCATTACCGTGCGGGGTTAATTGGGGGTCAGGGCGGTAATTACCATGCGGGGTTAATTGGGGGTCAGGGCGGTAATTACCGTGCGGGGGTTAATTGGGGGTTAGGGCGGTAATTACCGTGCGGGGTTAATTGGGGGTTAGGGCGGTGATTACCGTGCGGGGTTAATTGGGGGTCAGGGCGGTAATTACCGTGCGGGGGTTAATTGGGGGTCAGGGCGGTAATTACCGTGCGGGGTTAATTGGGGGTCAGGGCGGTAATTACCGTGCGGGGGTTAATTGGGGGTCAGGGCGGTAATTACCGTGCGGGGTTAATTGGGGGTTAGGGCGGTAATTACCGTGCGGGGTTAATTGGGGGTCAGGGCGGTAATTACCGTGCGGGGGTTAATTGGGGGTCAGGGCCGTAATTACCGTGCGGGGTTAATTGGGGGTCAGGGCGGTAATTACCGTGCGGGGTTAATTGGGGGTCAGGGCGGTAATTACCGTGCGGGGGTTAATTGGGGGTTAGGGCGGTGATTACCATGCGGGGGTTAATTGGGGGTCAGGGCGGTAATTACCGTGCGGGGTTAATTGGGGGTTAGGGCGGTAATTACCGTGCGGGGGTTAATTGGGGGTCAGGGCGGTAATTACCGTGCGGGGTTAATTGGGGGTCAGGGCGGTAATTACCGTGCGGGGGTTAATTGGGGGTCAGGGCGGTAATTACCGTGCGGGGTTAATTGGGGGTCAGGGCGGTAATTACCATGCGGGGTTAATTGGGGGTCAGGGCGGTAATTACCGTGCGGGGTTAATTGGGGGTCAGGGCGGTGATTACCGTGCGGGGGTTAATTGGGGGTTAGGTCAGCAATTCGGCTTTTACAAGTTCTTTTATGTATTTTTTTGGTATTTTGGTGCCGATTTGTGCCAAACGGCGCCTTTAAAATCTGTTTATTGAGGGTTTATCGGGAGAATTCAAGTTCAAAGCTCGGGGGATTCGGGGCTGTTTCCAGGGCTGCGGCTCCAAACGCGTTGTTTCCTTTAACCGCTTATTAATTTAAATTATTATATTTAAACGGGGCTTTTTCAGGTTTTATGAGGGGTTTTTTGAGCATTTTGGGCGGTTCGGAGGCTCCTAAAGCCGCTTACTTGTTTAAATTATTAATTGTTACAATAATGTCAATAGCTGTTGAAATCAGTGTGTAAATTACTGTGTTTAAAGTCGGGAGGCATTTCGCTGCTTTTGGGGTTTGGGGCTGAATTCACTGGATTGAACGTGTCCGGGGGGTCCCAGCTCTGGTGCTGATTTGCGCCCCAAAAAAGCTTTAAAAATCTATTTATTTACAATTTCCTGAGTTCATATTTAAGCGGGAACAAATTCGGCTTTTTTAACCCGCCGCCATTTTGTCTCCCCGCCCCGCTCTCCCCCCGCGCTGAGGGGCCGAGGAGCCGCTCGCTGATTGGCCGGTGCCGCCTGGGAACCTCCGCTGGCCCCGCCCCCGCGCTGGCCCCGCCCCCGCGCTGGCCCCGCCCCCGCGCTGGCCCCGCCCCCGCGCTGGCCCCGCCCCCGCGCTGGCCCCGCCCCCGCGCTGTCTCGAGCAGAGGAAGGTGAACCCGCTGCGTTGTTACATGGGATTTTACATTTAGTTATGGATTTTAATTCAATTTAACTTAATTTTAATTTATTATTTAATTTATTAATTAATATATTAATATTAAATGTATAGATAAAATCCATACAGTAATATACTACAATAAGATATAATGTGAATAGCAGAAATATATAGAATATATAATCTGATATAATTAACTGATCAGCTAATATTCAATGATATTACTTAAAATAATTTATAATTAATATATAATGGCATAATATAATGATATAGAACTTAATATTGTAATAATAATGATATTCATTATATAATATTAATATCTATATTAATATATAATTACTATGTAATGTATCTAATCTATTTTTACATAGATATCTTATTATATAAAGCTGTGAGGGACCATATTTGGGCGGGTTTTTGAGATTTTTAAGGCTGCTTGGTCTCCAATTCAATTTACTTCATTTTGGGGCTGTTTTTAGGATAATTTGTGCTCAAAGGAGCTTTTAAGATCCATTTTTTTGGCAGTTAATTTGCTCACTGGGTTAATACTGAAGCGGGGGGATTCGGGGCTGTTTCCCAGGACTGTGACACAAATAACGGCCCTTTCCTTCCCTTTCCCACTGCAGCTCCTGCTCAGAGAACAGCGAAGGCAGCCTGGCCGCCCCCCTCCGGCTGGCTGTGCCCCCCCCAGCTCCGGCTGACTGCCCCCCCAGCTCCGGCTGACTGCGCCCCCCAACTCCGGCTGGCTGCGCCCCCCCCAGCTCCGGCTGGCTGCGCCCCCCAGCTCCGGCTGACTGCGCCCCCCAACTCCGGCTGGCTGCGCCCCCCCCAGCTCCGGCTGACTGCCCCCCCAGCTCCGGCTGACTGCGCCCCCCAACTCCGGCTGGCTGCGCCCCCCCCAGCTCCGGCTGGCTGCGCCTCCACTGCACACCATGGCGGGGACGGGAGGGGGATCACAAGGGTCTATGGGGCGGTGTGGGGGTCAGGGCGGCTGTGAGGTCAACGGGGCTGTTGTGGGGAGAAACACCCCTGAAGAGGCTGAACACCCTGCAGGTGAGTGAACCACACGCTGACCCACAGTGACCCACAGTGCTCCATAGCACCTCCATTCTGCCCTATAGATCCACAACACTGCCCCACAGCACCCTAGAGCTCCTGTACTCTGCCCCATACATGCCCAGTACTGCCCCCCAGCACCATATAGCTCCTGTACTCTGCCCCATACATCCACAGTACTGCCCCCCAGCACCACATAGCTCTTGTAATTTGCCCCACACATCCACAGCAGTGCCCCCCAGCACCCCATAGTGACTCTACTCTGCTCCATAGACCCACAGTGCTGCCCCACAGGACCCCATAGGACTCGACTCTGCCCCTTAGACCCAGAGAGCTGCCCCACAGCAGCCTGTAGGTGCTGCATTCTGCCCCGTTGGTGCAACGTGCTGCCCCACAGCACCACACACCTCTGTCCACCTGACCACCCCTCCCCCTGCCCACGCTGCACTGCCCACTATGGGTGGGTCACAGGGTCTGTGGGGCGGGTGTGGGGGCCAGGGGGGCTGTGGGGTCAATGGGATTGTTGTCAGGTGAAACACCCCTGAAGAGTGAGTGACCCACACAGTGACCCACAGCAGCCCATAGCCCCTCTGCCCTATGGAGTCACTGCACCCCAGAGCTGCTTTTACTCTGCGCCATAAATGGACAGCACTGCTCTACAGCACCCTGTGTCTCCACTCTGCCCCATACATCACCCACAGCACCCTGTATCTTGTGTACTCTGCCCTATAGACCCACAGTGTAACCCCACAGCACCCCACAGTTCTGCCCTATAGATCAACAGCACTGTCCCAGAAAACACCGTAGCTTGTTCACACTAGCCCATAGGCCAGCAATGCTGCCCCACAGCACACTGCAGCTCCTGCCCCACAGACCCACAGCAGTGCCCCACAGCGCCCCACACATCCGGTCTGCCCTGTACATCCGCAGCACTGCTCTGCAGCACCATACGGCTCCAGCACTCTGCCCGTTGACACGCAGCACCCACAGCTGCTGGGTTCTGCGCACAGATCCCCGTTCCTGGGCTGCGGTGCTGCAGGGCCTGCGCGCAACAGGAAATGACATCGTGGGGCGGGGCCGAGGCGGGGGCTGGGCCTGTGGCTGTTTACCCGGTGGCCTCTTGGACAAGGGCGGCGCTGCGCCGCTGCCATCCTGACGCTGCTCCCCGGCCACGCTGCGGGATTTTTAACATGGTTTTGGGGCCAATTCTCACCCAATAAAATTAAATAATGTAAAAAACCTTAAGCATGTGGTTTGTTCCATGTCCAGTGAGGGATTTGGGGGTGGGTTTAGGGTTGAGGGTGGGGCTGAAAGTGTGGGCGGGGCCACTGCCACCCCCACCCCCCTCCCAAGCGCTCCCCAGTGTGCCTGCCCGGAGGGGTGTGCCCCAGCCAGGCCCCACCCCCTTTCCAAGCACCCCGCCCTCCCAGCTGGGCTCCTCCCCCTGGACCCACACTCCCACCCCATTGGTGGGCTCCCTGCAGGGGGTGTGGCCTACAGGCCTACAACTCCTTCCCCGCCCCTGCTGAGCCGTGTGACCGACAGCACGACAGGGGCAGACAAAGCTCAGGAAGGACCAACAGAGCCAGGCAGGGCCTGAGAGCTTGAGAGAGTCCGACAGGCCTCGACACTGCCTGACAAAGCCCGACAGGGCCCGAGAGAGTCTGACGGATCCTCACAGAGCCCGACAAAGCTTGACAGAGCCCAACAGGACCCGTCAGGGCCTGACAAAGTTCCTGATAGAGCCTCAATGTGTATGACCGAGCCCTGGGGGCCTCAACAGAGCCTGAGAAATCTGGACAGGGCTCAGCAGAGCCCAACAGGTCTCGACAGAGCCCTACAGAGCCCATCAAAGCCTGATAGAGCCTGACTGACCCCAAGAGGTCTCGACAGAGCCCTACAGAGCCCATCGCAGCCTGATAGAGCCTGACTGACCCCAAGAGGTCTCGACAGAGCCCTGCAGAGCCCATCGCAGCCTGATAGAGCCTGACAGGCCCCAAGAGGTCTCGACAGAGCCCTGCAGAGCCCATCAAAGCCTGATAGAGCCTGACAGGCCCCAAGAGGTCTCGATAGAGCCCTACAGAGCCCATCAAAGCCTGATAGAGCCTGACAGGCCCCAAGAGGTCTCGACAGAGCCCTACAGAGCCTTCAAAGCCTGATAGAGCCTGACAGACCCCAAGAGGTCTCAACAGGGCTTCACAAAACCCACAGTGTCTGACAGAGCCCACAGGAGTGCAGGTGCTGTCATTGCCAGTGAGGGTCCAGGTGATTGGATAAGGGTGGTGGGCGGGGCCTGGGGTGATTGATCCCTCCCCTTTCCAGGGGATTGTGGGCGGGGGTGGGCGGGGCTCAGGGTATTTGAGCCCCAGTCCCCGGGTGGGGAGCTCACTCCGCTCCAGGACGGCTCCGGTGCAGGTCCTCTGCCGCTCCTTTGGCAGCTTTTGAGCCGTTTCAGCTCCGTGGGCAGACGTCTCAGGAGCAGCGGAGGTGTCCGTTTGAGGGAAGAGCTTCGGGCGCAGCAAAGGTTCAGTAGCAGCTGTGGTAGAAAGGTTGTTTGTCATTATGTTTCATTTGTTGATTCAGTTCCAGGTGCTTTGCATTTTCCAGTAGTTCCTGACTACGATGAAGATGGAGTGTTGTTTTTTGGTTTGTATTGCTGTATTAATAGCTGTTAATATAATCTCTTCTCCTAGCAGAGTGTTTTGTCTCCAGAACCTTTGCAGCGTGCAGCGGCCCCTGGTAGGTCATTCAAATGTACCTCCCGGAGCTCAGCCAAGGTGAGCAATGACTCGTAGGCTACTACCGATAAATATCATGTGGGTGCCTAATGTACACATGTCCTTGCTTTCCTTATTGTAGGTGATGATGGAGAAAGCGACAACTGCAGGAAGATCTCCGTTAGCCCACGTCGCGTTTTCCTCTGTTGAAGATGGATCCGGTCCCTTGGCCCTTTGAAAGTTAAGTGGAGGCACGAGGGCTGGGAAGGGGCTGGGAATTGCAGGGAGGGTTTAAAGTTCTCAGACAGAAAAGGGCAGTCAGGAGCAGTCCCCTTTGGGCAGATAAATGGGGTCAGGGACCTTTACGGTGCCATGCCAGCGTGTGCCGGGCAGGGCAGCTCCAGCCCGCGGCTGTTGTCGCGCAGTTCGGGAAGCCGCCTCGCGCCCGTCAGACGATCCCGGGGTATCATTGCGCTCCAGGGGCACGAAAGTCATTTCAAGCGCCATCCCGGGGTCTGGAAAGCTGGTGCCGATCGGCGTAGCACCAATCGGCTGCCGGTTTTCTTGTATCGGCAGCCAAAAGGGTGCACGGTTCTTGCATCTTGAACGTTTCCGGTCAGTTGTGTTTTATGGTGTAGTTCTGGGCTGCACCAGCAGCTCTGCTCTCTACCCATCCAGTCCAAGGGACTGGCACTTCTTCCCAGCATCTTGAAGGTTTTAACTCTTGCAGCAGCTTCTCGTATTTGCGCCGTCTCTGTGTGTGTGTTTGCGCCGGCGCCGCCGTCTCTGTGTGTTTGCGCCGGCGCCGCCGTCTCTGTGTGTTTGCGCCGGCGCCGCCGTCTCTGTGTGTTTGCGCCGGCGCCGCCGTCTCTGTGTGTTTGCGCCGGCGCCGCCGTCTCTGTGTGTTTGTGCCGGCGCCGCCGTCTCTGTGTGTTTGCGCCAGCGCCGCCGTCTCCTAAGGGGCCGTGCCGTTCGGCTCTTATTTTTTTCTGGGGTTGCAGTAGAGACTCCTCGCCTCACCGCTGCCTCCCTGCAGGTTCTTTTGCTCGATGCAGTCTCTGGTTTGGAGTCGTTGTTGTTATAGAGCGTTTTTGGCGCTGTTGATGTGTTGTCTATAACGTTCTGAGGTGCGTCTGTGTGCGCAGGTGCGCCTTTGGCTGGAGCTGCTCTGCCCGGAGGCGTGGAGTCCGGGGTGGGTGGACGGAGCTCTAGGGGTGCACGGTTGATCTGTTGACGTGTTAAACTGCGCAGGCAAAGGTGGTGCAGTCATCTGGGATGGAGTAGCTGTGGGCAGGGGAGCGGACTGTGCCTTCCCCAGTGTTTTAGAGACTCAATTAGAGCTTCTGGTGGGATTCCTAAACAGAAAGCAGACCTGTGGGATGGTCAAGCTGTTGATGAGCTGCTGGGTGACTTGTTGAATACCTTGATTTCAGGTGCAGAGGGACAGCTTGGCACAGAAGGGGTGACGCAGGAGGCGAGCTGTGCACCGTAAGCAGGTGGGTCGGTACGTGGCGCCAGAGGGAAGCTGTGCCATGTGGCTCTCACTGAGCTTGGTCGTTTCTCTGTTTCCCAGGTGTTCCTGCAGACGCTGAACAGGAACCCGGCGATGCTGGAAGATCCCTGTCGGCGCACGTGGCGTTTTCATCCGTTGAAGATGGATTTGGTCTCTTGGCCCTCTGAAAGCTAAGTGGAGGCTGGGGGTTGGGAAGGGGCTGGGAACCGCAGGGAGGGGGGTAAAGTTCTGGTAAGGGAAAGGGCCGTCCAGGACCAGTCCCCTTTGGGCAGATAAAGGGTCCAGGGAATTTCACAGTGCGATGCCAGCGTGTGCCGGGCAGGGCAGCTCCAGCCTGTGTCTGCGTTGTGTAGCTCGGGAAGCCTGCCTTGCGCCTGTCAGACGATCCGGGGTCTCGTTGTGCTCAAGGGGCACAACGTGCCTCTCGGGTGCCATCCCGGGATCTGGATGCCAGTGCCAATCGACTTGGTGCCAATTGGGTGCTGGATTCTTGTGTCATCAGCCAAAAGTGTGGATGGTGTTTGCACTTGGGATGTTTCTGTTCAGTTGTGATTTATGGTGTTGTTCTGGGCTGCATCATCAGCAGCTCTGCTCTCTACCCATCCAGTCCAAGGGACTGGCACTTCAAGATGCTGGGAAGAAGTTCTTAGTCTCTGTGTGTTTGCGCCAGCGCCGCCGTCTCTGTGTGTTTGCGCCAGCGCCGCCGTCTCTGTGTGTTTGCGCCGGCGCCGCCGTCTCCTAAGGGGCCGTGCCGTTCGGCTCTTATTTTTTTCTGGGGTTGCAGTAGAGACTCCTCGCCTCACCGCTGCCTCCCTGCAGGTTCTTTTGATCGATGCAGTCTCTGGTTTGGAGTCGTTCTTGTTATAGAGCGTTTTTGGTGCTGTTGATGTGTTGTCGATAACGTTCTGAGGTGCGACTGTCTGCGCACGTGCACATTTGGCTGGAGCTGCTCTGCCCGGAGGCGTGGAGTCCGGGGTGGGTGGACGGAGCTCTAGGGGTGCACGGTTGATCTGTTGACGTGTTAAACTGCGCAGGCCAAGGTGGTGCAGTCATCTGGGATGGAGTAGCTGTGGGCAGGGGAGCGGACTGTCCCTTCCGCAGTGTTTTAGAGACTCAATTAGAGCTTCTGGTGGGATTCCTAAACACAAAGCAGACCTGTGGGATGGTCAAGCTGTTGATGAGCATCTGGGTGACTTGTGGTGTACCTTGATTTCAGGTGCAGAGGGACAACTTGGCATGAAAGAGCGATGGAGGAGGCGAGCCGAGCACTGTAAGCAGGTGGGTCGTTGCGTGGTGTCAGCGGGAAGATGTGCCTTGTGCCTCTATACTGTGTGTTTGCTCTGCTTAGTCAGCGTGTGTTTTCCTGTGTTGCTCTAGATGTTGAGGAGGAAGCCGGCGATGCTGGAATATCCCTGTCGGCGCACGTGGCGTTTTCATCCGTTGAAGATGGATTCGGTCTCTTGGCCCTCTGAAAGCTAAGTGGAGGCTGGGGGGCTGGGAAGGGGCTGGGAACCGCAGGGAGGGGGGTAAAGTTCTGTTCGGGGCAAGGGCCATCCAGGAACAGTCCCCTTTGGGCGGGTGAAGGGCCCGGGGACCTTTCCAGTGCGACGCCAGCGTGTGCCGGGCAGGGCAGCTCCAGCCTGTGTCTGCGTTGTGGTGTAGTTCGGGACGCCTGCCTTGCGCCTGTCAGACGATCCCGGGGTCTCGTTGCGTTCGAGGGACACGAAAGGCGTCTCGGGTGCCGCCCCGGGATCTGGAATGCTGGTGCTGACTGGCGTAGCGCCAATTGGGTGCTGGTTTTCCCATATGAGCAGCTGAAAGCGTGGCAGGTCATGGCGTTTTGGATGTTTCTGGTCAGTTGGTGTTGTTGAGGGCTGCGTCGGCAGCTCTGCTCTCTACCCATCCAGTCTCAGGGACTGGCACTTCTTCCCAGCATCTTGAAGTTTTTAAGCCGTTCCGCCGTCTCTGTGTGTGTTTGCGCCGGCGCCGCCGTCTCTGTGTGTGTTTGCGCCGGCGCCGCCGTCTCTGTGTGTGTTTGCGCCGGCGCCGCCGTCTCTGTGTGTGTTTGCGCCGGCGCCGCCGTCTCTGTGTGTGTTTGCGCCGGCGCCGCCGTCTCTGTGTGTGTTTGCGCCGGCGCCGCCGTCTCTGTGTGTGTTTGCGCCAGCGCCGCCGTCTCCTAAGGGGCCGTGCCGTTCGGCTCTTATTTTTTCTGGGGTTGCAGTAGAGACTCCTCGCCTCACCGCTGCCTCCTTGCAGGTTCTTTTGATCGATGCAGTCTCTGGTTTGGAGTCGTTGTTGTTATAGAGCGTTTTTGGCGCTGTCGATGTGTTGTCGATAACGTTCTGAGGTGCGTCTGTCTGCGCACGTGCACCTTTGGCTGGAGCTGCTCTGCCCGGAGGCGTGGAGTCCGGGGTGGGTGGACGGAGCTCTAGGGGTGCACGGTTGATCTGTTGACGTGTTAAACTGCGCAGGCCAAGGTGGTGCAGTCATCTGGGATGGAGTAGCTGTGGGCAGGGGAGCGGACTGTCCCTTCCGCAGTGTTTTAGAGACTCAATTAGAGCTTCTGGTGGGATTCCTAAACAGAAAGCAGATCTGTGGGATGGTCAAGCTGTTGATGATCATCTGGGTGACTTGTTGAATACCTTGATTTCAGGTGCAGAGGGACAACTTGGCACAGAAGGGGTGACGCAGGAGGCGAGCCGTGCGCCATAAGCAGGTGGGTCGTTGCGTGGCGCCAGAGGGAAGCTGTGCCGTGTGGCTCTCGCTGAGCTTGGTCGTTTCTCTGTTTCCCAGGTGTTCCTGCAGACGCTGAACAGGAAGCCGGCGATGCTGGAATATCCCTGTTGGCGCACGTGGCGTTTTCATCCGTTGAAGATGGATTCGGTCCCTTGGCCCTCTGAAAGCTAAGTGGAGGCTGGGGGGCTGGGAAGGGGCTGGGAACCACAGGGACGGGGGTAAAGTTCTGGTAAGGGAAAGGGCTGTCCAGGAACAGTCCCCTTTGGGCAGGTGAAGGGTCCAGGGAATTTCACAGTGCGACGCCAGCGTGTGCCGGGCAGGGCAGCTCCAGCCTGTGTCTGCGTTGTGTAGTTCGGGAAGCCGCCTTGCGCCTGTCAGACGATCCTGGGGTCTCGTTGTGCTCAAGGGGCACAACGTGCCTCTCGGGTGCCATCCCGGGATCTGGATGCCAGTGCCAATCGACTTGGTGCCAATTGGGTGCTGGATTCTTGTGTCATCAGCCAAAACTGTGGATGGTGATTGCATTTTGGATGTTTCTGGTCAGTTGTGATTTATGGTGTTGTTCTGTGCTGCATCATCAGCAGCTCTGCTCTCTACCCATCCAGTCTAAGGGACTGGCACTTCAAGATGCTGGGAAGAAGTTCTTAGTCTTGCAGCAGCCTAGTGTGTTTGCGCCAGCGCCGCCGTCTCTGTGTGTTTGCGCCGGCGCCGCCGTCTCTGTGTGTTTGCGCCGGCGCCGCCGTCTCTGTGTGTTTGCGCCAGCGCCGCCGTCTCCTAAGGGGCCGTGCCGTTCGGCTCTTATTTTTTTCTGGGGTTGCAGTAGAGGCTCCTCGCCTCTCCGCTGCCTCCCTGCAGGTTCTTTTGATCGATGCAGTCTCTGGTTTGGAGTCGTTCTTGTTACAGAGCGTTTTTGGTGCTGTCGATGTGTTGTCGATAACATTCTGAGGTGCGACTGTCTGCGCAGGTGCACCTTTGGCTGGAGCTGCTCTGCCCGGAGGCGTGGAGTCCGGGGTGGGTGGACGGAGCTCTAGGGGTGCACGGTTGATCTGTTGACGTGTTAAACTGCGCAGGCCAAGGTGCTGCAGTCATCTGGGATGGAGTCGCTGTGGGCAGGGGAGCGGACTGTCCCTTCCGCAGTGTTTTAGAGACTCAATTAGAGCTTCTGGTGGGATTCCTAAACAGAAAGCAGACCTGTGGGATGGTCAAGCTGTTGATGAGCATCTGGGTGACTTGTTGAATACCTTGATTTCAGGTGCAGAGGGACAGCTTGGCACAGAAGGGGCGACGCAGGAGGCGAGCTGTGCGCCGTAAGCAGGTGGGTCGGTGCGTGGTGTCAGAGGGAAGCTGTGCCGTGTGGCTCTCGCTGAGCTTGGTCGTTTCTCTGTTGCCCAGGTGTTCCTGCAGATGCTGAACAGGAACCCGGTGATGCTGGAATATCCCCGTCAGCACACGTGGCGTTTTCATCCGTTGAAGATGGATTTGGTCTCTTGGCCCTCTGAAAGCTAAGTGGAGGCTGGGGGGCTGGGAAGGGGCTGGGAACCGCAGGGAGGGGGGTAAAGTTCTGTTCGGGGCAAGGGCCATCCAGGAACAGTCCCCTTTGGGCAGGTGAAGGGCCCGGGGACCTTTCCAGTGCGACGCCAGCGTGTGCCGGGCAGGGCAGCTCCAGCCCGTGTCTGCGTTGTGTAGTTCGGGACGCCGCCTTGCGCCTGTCAGACGATCCCGGGGTCTCGTTGCATTCGAGGGACACGAAAGGCGTCTCGGGTGCCGTCCCGGGATCTGGAACGCCGGTGCTGATTGGCGTAGCGCCAGTTGGGCGCTGGTTTTCCCATATCAGCAGCTGAAAGCGTGGCAGGTCATGGCGTTTTGGATGTTTCTGGTCAGTTGGTGTTGCTGAGGGCTGCGTCGGCAGCTCTGCTCTCTACCCATCCAGTCTCAGGGACTGGCACTTCTTCCCAGCATCTTGAAGTTTTTAAGCCGCGCCGCCGTCTCTGTGTGTGTTTGCGCCAGCGCCGCCGTCTCCTAAGGGGCCGTGATGTTCAGCTCTTACTTTTTTCTGGGGTTGCAGTGGAGGCTCCTCGCCTCACCGCTGCCTCCTGCAGGTTCTTTTGCTCGATGCCGTCTCTGGTTTGGAGTCGTTCTTGTCGTTCAGCGCCGCCGTCTCATAAGGGGCCCTGACTTTCGGCTCCTTTGTTTCCTGGGGTCGCAGTGGAGGCTCCTTGCCACGCCGCTGCCTCCCCGCAGGTTGTTTTGATCATTGTGTGTCTGGTTTGGAGTCGTTCTCGTCGTTGGGCGTTGTTGGTGCCGTTGCCATCGTGTGGTCCATAACACGCTGTGCAGCGTCTGTCTGCGCGGGTGCGCGTTTGGCTGGAGCTGCTCTGCCTGGATGCGTGGAGTCGGGGGGGTGGGCGGGGGTCTGGGAGTCCACGGTTAATCTGCTGACACATTAAATTGCGCAGGCAGAGGTTGTGCAGTCGTGGGATGGAGCAGCTGTGGGCTGGGGAGCCCATAGTCCTTTCAGTGGTGTTTTGCAGTTGTTACTAAGAACATTGTTCACTAGTGTTTTCTGTAGTGTGCTGTTTTTTCAGTGATGAAGCGTGTTTTAATGAAATATTTTTTTTTCTTTCCTTTGCAGGTGATCACATTGTCAGTTTGGGACACTTACTTACAAAAAGGCATTTTGTTAGGCTATGTAACACTCAGTTATAGCCTTCTTGATGGTAACCAAATGTCGAGGGTTAATATTGTGGGGTGACAATAAAACCCTGGCAGATGTATTGTTAACCCCCTCTCCCCCCCACTTCCCCCTTTTGCCCCTCCCTCTCCCCCCTTCCACTCAGCACAGGCGATCGGGAGGGAAAGAAGGACAGAGAGAAGAGAGTTGGAAAAATTAAAGATGTTTTACTAATGCTACTAATAAGAATAGAGAAAATAATACAAAGTATACAAAACCAATCTTGAAAGTCTCAACAACTGCAGAGCCGGCACCCAAAGTCCTGGACTGGACTCTGCAGCCACCGGAGCTGGATTCAGTCTCTCACTAGGCCTCAGTTCTCAGGGATGAGTAGCAAGATCCTCTCCTAATGTCGCCATAAGGAAAAAGGGACGAGATCCTCGTAGTCTCCCACTTTTATATGAAGTATTCACATGAATGGAATGTTATACGCAGTTGGTCAGTTTCTTGGTCACTTGTTTCTCGTCGCCCCTCTCGCGAGATGTCCATCCATGCTTATCAATAAGTTTGCATTCCATTGCTAGGTTTACCAAAACATGGGTCTGGTTCTCCAGGAAAATGCAGTTAATATGAAGGCTTTAGCTGACAGGCAAAATTCACTGAAAGAGAGACTTGTTTTTAGAAAAACCAGGACATTCCACCCCTTATAATATGCCATTCACTGAATACTTAAACCTTATCGATACAATCTATCAACACAATCTAATTAATCACTACTACTATATATATATATATATATATACACATATATACACAGGAGTAATTAATCAGTGGACCATCCTTTGAAAAGTTCATTAAGTTCATTTTGTCACGACAGTCTCCCCGGGCAGGAAAAATGGTACAAGTGCATCTCATGACCACTGTTTGTGGGTTAAAGACATCACTTTGAAGAATTTGCCAGGCGCCACTCGAAGAAGCTAGCTCTGGTTTCATCATCACTGTTTTGATCTGAAAGACACTTATTTAATACTGTTAGTACGGCAATTCACATCCTGCAGTTCAGTATTGAATATTTTCACCTAAACTCAAATCCCCTTGAGGTACACACCGAACTTCTCCATCCTTAAGCATCACCCACCAGGTGCTGCCAGGTCCCTGGGCAAAAACAATCCCACGAATGGGCTTGATTTGCCTGAGGCAGGAGGAACCCAGACTGCCTTTCCTAACATGTTTTTCATGTGTACTACAGGGACTTTATCTCCTTCTACAGTCCGTAGAATCTCTGATTGGGCAGGCCCGGCTCGATTGGTTGATCCCCTGGTGTTGACCAACCAAGTGGCTTTTGCTAAATGTGAATCCCAGTTTTTAAAGGTTCCACCACCAAGTGCCTTTAGTGTAGTTTTTAGCAAACCATTGTACCTTTCAATTTTCCCAGAGGCTGGTGCATGATATGGAATATGATATACCCACTCAATACCATGTTCTTTGGCCCAATTGTCTATAAGACTGTTTTTGAAATGAGTACCATTGTCTGATTCAATTCTTTCTGGCGTACCGTGTCGCCAAAGGACTTGCTTTTCAAGGCCCAAGATAGTGTTTCGGGCTGTAGCATGAGGTACGGCATATGTTTCCAACCACCCAGTGGTTGCTTCCACCATTGTAAGTACATAACGCTTACCTTGACGTGTTTGTGGAAGTGTAATATAATCAATCTGCCAAGCTTCCCCATACTTATACTTTAACCATCGCCCCCATACCATACAGGCTTGAACCGTTTCGCTTGTTTGATTTCGGCGCAAGTTTCACATTCATGAATAACCTGTGAAATAGTGTCCATAGTTAAATCCACCCCTCGATCGCGAGCCCATTTATATGTTGCATCTCTACCTTGATGCCCTGAAGCATCATGGGCCCACCGAGCTAGGAAAAGTTCACCTTTATGTTGCCAGTCCAAGTCCACCTCAGCTACTTTGATCTTAGCAGCTTGATCCGCGTGTTGGTTGTTTAGATGTTCCTCGGTGGCTCGACTTTTAGGCACATGAGCATCCACATACCGAACTCTCACAGGCAGGCTCTCTAGCCGAGCAGCAATGTCTTGCCACAGTGTGGCAGCCCAAATGGGTTTGCCTCTGCACTGCCAGTTGCTTTTCTTCCATTGCTGTAGCCACCCCCACAAGGCATTTGCTACCATCCATGAGTCAGTATAGAGATAAAGTATTGGCCACTTCTCTCGTTCAGCAATGTCCAAAGCCAGCTGGATGGCTTTCACTTCTGCAAATTGACTAGATTCACCTTGTCCTTCGGTGGCTTCTGTAACTTGTCGTGTGGGACTCCACACAGCAGCTTTCCACCTTCGATGTTTTCCTACAAGACGACAGGATCCATCTGTGAACAGTGCATACTGCTTATCAGTCTCTGAAAGAGTATTATACGGTGGTGCTTCTTCAGCACGTTTTACTTCCTCCTCATCTGGAGACATCCCAAAGTCTTTGCTTTCTGGCCAGTCTGTAATCACTTCTAAGATCCCTGGGCGATTGGGATTTCCAATTCGAGCTCGTTGCGTGATCGGTGCAATCCATTTACTCCACGTAACTTCGGTCGCATGATGTGGAGAGGGAACCGTCCCTTTGAACATCCAGCTCAGCACCGGCAGTCGCGGTGCCAGGAGGAGCTGTGCTTCAGTACCGATCACTTCTGAAGCAGCTCGAACTCCTTTGTATGCTGCTAGTATCTCTTTTTCAGTTGGAGTATAGTTGGCCTCAGATCCTTTGTATCCTTGACTCCAAAAACCTAAGGGTCGACCTCGGGTTTCTCCTGGTGCTTTCTGCCAGAGGCTCCAGGTAAGTCCATTATCTCCGGCTGCGGTGTAGAGCACATTTTTAACATCTAGTCCAGTCCGAACTGGTCCAAGGGCCACCGCATGAGTTATCTCACTCTTCATTTGTTCAAAGGCTTGTCGTTGTTCAGGGCCCCACTCAAACTGGTTCTTGTTATGAGTCACTCGATAGAGAGGGCTCACAATGTGGCTGTAGTCAGGAATATGCATCCTCCAAAAACCTACAACGCCCAAGAAAGTCTGTGTCTCCTTTTTATTAGTAGGTGGAGACATTGCTGCAATTTTGTTGATCACATCCATTGGGATCTGACGACGGCCATCTTGCCATTTTATTCCTAAAAACTGGATCTCTCGTGCAGGTCCCTTGACCTTGCTTCGTTTTATGGCAAAACCAGCATCCAAAAGAATCTGAATTATTCTCTTACCTTTCTCGAAGACTTCTTTCGCTGTGTCGCCCCATACAATGATGTCATCAATATATTGCAGGTGTTCTGGAGCTTTACCTTGCCTCAGCGTGGTCTGGATCAGTCCATGGCAGATGGTAGGACTGTGTTTCCACCCCTGGGGCAAGCGATTCCACGTGTACTGGATGCCTCTCCAGGTGAAAGCAAACTGCGGCCTGCACTCTGCTGCTACAGGAATAGAGAAAAATGCATTAGCAATGTCAATTGTAGCATACCACTTAGCTGCCTTTGACTCCAGTTCAAATTGCAGTTCTAGCATGTCAGGCACAGCAGCACTCAGTGGCGGCGTAACTTCATTCAGGCCACGATAGTCCACAGTTAGTCTCCACTCGTCACTAGACTTACGCACTGGCCAGATTGGGCTGTTAAAAGGTGAGCGAGTCTTACTGATCACACCCTGGCTTTCCAATTGACGGATCAACTTCTGGATAGGAATCAAAGAGTCTCGATTGGTGCGATATTGCCGGAGATGCACTGTCGTGGTAGCAATTGGCACCTGCTGATCGTCAACCATCAGCAGTCCTACAACAGAAGGGTCATCTGAAAGACCAGGCAAATCAGACAGCTGTTCAATTTTCTCAGTGTCCACAGCTGCTGTACCAAATGCCCACCTATACCCTTTTGGGTCCTTAAAATACCCTCTCTTGAGGTAGTCTATGCCAAGGATGCACGGAGCGTCTGGACCAGTCACAATGGGATGCTTTTGCCAGTTTTTTCCAGTTAGGCTCATTTCAGCTTCTACAACAGTCAGTTCCTGGGATCCCCCAGTCACTCCAACGATATTGATGGATTGCGTTCCTTTATAATTAGAAGGAATTATTGTGCACTGAGCACCAGTGTCCACTAAAGCTTTGTACTCCTGGGGGTGTGTTGTACCAGGCCTTCGTATTTGTACAGTCCAATAAACTCTGTTATCCCTTTCCTCCACCTGGTTGGAGGCAGGGCACCTCTAATTTCTGTTTTGCACAGTCTCTGGGTGTGAATTAGAGGTTCCTTCAAGAACATCAGAATCTCTTCTGCTCCTTTTGTAAACTGGAGCAGCCACCTTCCTAGGAGTTTTTCCTTTGATCTCACGTACTCGTTCCTGAAGTTCTGAGGTAGGTCTTCCATGCCACTTATTCATGTTTTCTCCTTGCTCATGTAGGAAGAACCACAGTGAACCTCTTTTTGTGGGCTGCCTCTGTCCTCTCTCTCGAGACTGGAAACGCCTTTTCCTAACAGCTGAAACACAGGTTTGTGCAGGTCGTGAATGGTATGTGTCTTCTCTGAGTTCTTTGATTTCTTGCAATAGCTTTTTGAACCGGTCATCAGATTTTTCACACAGTTTCTCCACAGCAGAGACACAAGCCCGTAGAGAACCAGCAAGGCTGTCCTCAAAGTTCCGGAGCTGCTCAATCACTTCAGTAATATCTTGTACACCTCCAGCTGACCAGACCATTCCTGCCAATGACTGAGCATATGCAGGTGGTGCACTTTGTACAAATCTGCGCCACAGAGGTCGTGTACAATTGATTCTATCTGGGTCTGTCCCCTCTTGGCTGTTTGGTCCAAAATAGATGATCTCTCGCACAGCTAATTCTCTCAGGAACTGAATACCTCTCTCCATAGTATTCCATTTCCCTAACTTGGATATACAATCTTCCTTGTAGGGAAATCTTACTTTCACAGCTGCCAGGAGTCGGGTCCAGAGGGCAGTGGCATTAGACTCTCTTGAAATTGCCCTATCAATGGTGGAATCTCTTGACAGAGATCCCAGCTGCCTGGCTTCACCACCTTCCAATTCAATTGTTCCTGCCCCATTGTCCCAGCATCGGAGCAGCCAGGTTAAAATATTCTCGCCTTCACGACGACTAAAGTCTTTTCGCAGATCTCTCAGCTCACCCGAGAGAAGGACCGAGTGGTGGTCACTTCATCTCCTCCCTGTCCTGATGATGGTGCCCCTTGGGTTGATGTTGGCCCTGTGCCATCATCTGCTGCACGGGTAGTCTTTCTAGTGACTTTCTTACAACCAGCAACTGATGCTGATATGGGTTCGCCATCATTTGATTCATTTCCAGAGTCTGAATGATTGTCACAGTGATTACTGTGGTTACAGCAGCAACAGTGCCCAGTGTGTGAAGAAAGGGGGGCTGCCTTAGCCTGTGAGGCTGGAGAAGTAACCTTATCAGCATCGGCCTTGGCCTGCGTAGGAGCTTCAGCCTGTGAAGCCGCCGTTGGCGGGGGGGCAGCAGCTGCAGCTTTTGCTGTTTTGCTCTTTCTCGAGCGGCCAGGAGAGCTTTTTGCTAAAGCTTCCGAAGACGCACCGCAAATCTCAGGACAACAAAGAGACGCAAACCTCCTGTTGAACGCCATTTCTCTTAACAGAAGCACAAACTGACACACGTTCAGCAAACCAGATAACACCATCACAGTTCTGTCAAAACTCCAAGGATATTCAAAATTCTCTAAAACATTTGTGAACTCTCCTAGCGAAAAAACGAAAGTATTGTTAGTCAGCCTTTCTAAAGATTCGCTTGACCAATTAGCAAACACAGAGCCGTTCTGCTCTTTAATCTCTTCTGGAGGCTTTTCAAGGTAAAGCAGAAGCGAGTAGAAATTAATTAGCGGCTGCAGTACAATGAAATAAACCAGCAACAAACCACACAGTATCATCATGACCATTGTCCAGTTCCTTGTTGTTATATAATGAACACTTCGATTTAAAAAGAAAGCCCAACACAGATATGGAATCAGTGAGCACAATGTAGAAAACAACTGATACAACTTATGCCATAACATCTTTAAATCAGTGTAATTCACTTTGCCTTAATACCACTAAATAATGTCCGAAGCAAACAGACGCGCGAGTATCACAACTCTATGAGCTGGCACCGTGCCAAGAAAACTGAAAGGTACGTTAGAGCAGTAGAAAAGCAAAAAATCTTCAAATTTACCCCTTTCTCGAGCCCCACGTTGGGCGCCAATTATCTGTGGAGGGTTAAGATTGCGGGGTGACAATAAAACCCCAGCAGATGTATTGTTAACCTCCTCTCCCCCCACTTCCCCCTTTGCCCCTCCCTCTCCCCCCTTCCCACTCAGCACAGGCGATCGGGAGGGAAAGAAGGACAGAGAGAAGAGAGTTGGAAAAATTAAAGATGTTTTACTAATGCTACGAATAAGAATAGAGAAAATAATACAAAATAGACAAAACCAATCTTGAAAGTCTCAACAACTGCAGAGCAGGCACCCAAAGTCCTGGATTAGACTCTGCAGCCACCGGAGCTGGATTCAGTCTGTCAGTAGGCCTCAGTTCTCAGGGATGAGTAGCAAGATACTCTCCTAATGTCGGCCATAAGGAAAAAAGGGACGAGATCCTCGTGATCTCCCACTTTTATATGAAGTATTCACGTGAATGGAATGTTATACGCAGTTGGTCAGTTTCTTGGTCACTTGTTTCTCGTTACCCCTCTTGCGAGATTTCCATCCGTGCTTATCAATAAGTTTGCATTCCATTGCTAGGTTTACCAAAACATGGGTCTGGTTCTCCAGGAAAGTGCAGTTAATATGAAGCTTTAGCTGACAGGCACAATTCACTGAAAGAGAAACTTGTTTTTAACAAAACCAGGACACCCCCCCAAGGCTCACTATTTGGCAGCCCCATAGCCCCCCAAGGCTCACTATTTGGCAGCCCCATCGCCACCCAAGGCTCACTATCTGGCAGCCCCATCGCCCCCCAAGGCTCACTATTTGGCAGCCCCATTGCCCCCTAAGGCTCACTATTTGGCAGCCCCATCGCCCCCCAAGGCTCACTATTTGGCAGCCCCATAGCCCCCCAAGGCTCACTATTTGGCAGCCCCATCGCCCCCCAAGGCTCACTATTTGGCAGCCCCATCGCCCCCCAAAGCTCACTATTTGGCAGCCCCATCGCCCCCCAAGGGGCCCTGAGAGCCCCCATTCACCTTCTTTTACCTACCTTTGTTGCTGTTCCCAGCCTGTCCTGGTGTTTTCCATCCTTCGGGACTTCCTTGTTACTGTTGTGAGAGTCAGAGAGACAATGAGGAGTCTCTGTGACTTACGACTGTCATTGTTGATCTGCGGTGTTTATAGACGGATTCCTGCAGGATTGGTTTCTGGTTTGTCCTTCCCTCCTCCCAGAACGCGGCGCTGGTGCGAGTTCCCCAGCACACGTGTGTGTGTCCAGCCGGTCCGTCTGGGGCGAGCGCGTCAGGGCGGGCAGACGGCTGAACGGACGCGCTGTCAGCGGCTGCCGGACGAGCTGGGACTTCTTCACCGTGTCCAGCCTTGTGCGTGTGGTTTGTTTTCACTTGCAGGCTGAAACAGCAGTTTCCGTAACGAAAAACACCCCAGCATGTCCCTCAAGCCCCAACAAAAATAACGCCAAATTGCCACTGAAAAAAACACAGGGAGTTTTTAAAAAATGTCCTTTAGCTTTCTCCCCCCGCCCTGCTGCGTTTAGTGCAGTGAGTGACCGTGAGGAGCCGGCTGTGGATCTGCCTGTTGAAGGGCGTGTGAAGGAGGAGGAGATGTGTGTAGAGCAGGACTGGTTGTGGAGGTGAGTGTAACTGGTTTGGGTGTGCGGTTGTAAATTATTTTTGGAGGCTTCCTAGTTTCTGGTGTCACCTGCGGGGTGCAGTGTGATTCTGTGCGCAGGTTTGAAAGGTGCAACGTGCAGAGCTCCCTCATTTGCCACCAGATCTCCAAGTCACAGAGCCAACGTTGCCGTGCGGCTGCCAAGGACAGCGCGTGTCCCGTGCAGAACAACATCCTTTGTGCTCCGCGTGCGTGTTCCTCCTCTGAAATGAAGTTGCGCTGCCCGGTGTTTCCCGTTCCGTGCGGTACCTGCCGGCTGAGTCTCCTCCCCCCGCTCCGGTCGGTTCCGTCGCGCTGCCGCAGCCCCGGCAGCTCCGTGGGGTTGGTTGGGCGCGTCGTTGGCGGAGCCGGCACCGACGATCTCTGGACGCGTCGAGGGCTGCGGTGGGTTTTCCTGGAAATTCCAAGGCCCTGGTGTTTTATTATTGTAACTACTTACTTACTGTAAGACATTTAGAATGAAAACGTGAATAAGAGTAACCACAAGAGTCTTTGGGAGTAAATAATGCCTGTCATCTACTCTGGCTGTTACTCAAAACTCTGCAGACAGTAATTATCCCCAATTGATGTAGTAAAATTTAAAAGAGTGGAATATAAATACTGGAGCACTAATTGGAAGTAATACCTGTGGAGAAAAAAATCTCTATTTTATATCTATAATAAAAAATAATGTGTGCTAGTTAATCCAGCTGGTAGTAATGTAACGATAAGAATGTTAGAGTGTAAATAAATGAAATGATTTAGGCGTGAGCAATAACTGAATTTAATTCCAGCTCTTACTTGGTGCACCAGGCAGCAGTTCTTCCCAATCTGAATCCCGGTTTAAAACACATTGTTTGGAATTCCTTTGAAATGGTAAAGGCAGGAAACTAATGTGGAGTCATTGCAGCTCCATTTGCACAACCGTTAGAAATAAACTGCAGGACGAATGGCTGCATAGGAAACAAAGTAAGGAAGCTTTAGATTTTAAACAGCATTGGAAAGTGATCGGGAGTGTTTAGTATTTAAATTATAGCAGAGCCATGGGATTGGAGGCAACAACGCTCAGAACCAAACGGAGTCAAAACGTTACTTTTTTTTTTAAAGAGAAGTAAAAAGGAACCACTGAATAGTGGCTGTTTATAAATAGAGGTGTTAAAAAGTTCCCAGGCAGTGATGATTCCCAACGGAACAGTAAAAGATATATAGATGTAAAATAAAATCAGAAAACAGTGAGTTACGACAGTCTGAATTTACCCACGGCTTTTCTGGGGTTGTGCAAAAACGTGACCGGTATTAATTACCTCTGAGTTAAAATAAAAGTCAGCAAACTCGATGTGATTAACAACAGGTAATTTTAATTTTTCATGTGCTGTCCAGTCTGGCCTCTCCCTCCAGGGGAGTGGCCTGAGCAAGCCACACCCCCAACTCCACCCCGCCCAAGCTCCGCCCCTGCCCGTCTGTGCCCTCCCCGGGGGCGTGTCCCTTACAGACCCCTCCCCTTTCATCCAGCCCACCCCCAGCAGCATGACGCATCGAAGCCCCGCCCCCAGCTCCACCCCCAAACTCAGCCCCTGCTAAACCACGCCCCCTCAGAGCACGTGCTGTACAGAGCCCACCCTTATCTCGGCTCCACCCCTCCCTTCCTAAGCCACGCCCCCTTTGGGCGTGTCCCTCTCCCTACCCCAAGAGGCTCCTCCTATGGGGGCGTGACACGCGGAGGCTCCACCCCCTGCCCCTTTCCCCAGGGGGACCTCCCAATGGGCGTGTCCTCCCAGTCCCGCCCCTCAGCACTGACCCCGCCCCCGTGGGTGGGGCCACACTCTGCTGCGCGCCCCCCCCCCCAGGTGACCCCACAGTAACTCCATAGCAGCCCTATGGCTGCCCCACCGGTACCGCTACAGCAGCCCCGTTCCTGCCCCATAACTCCAGACTCGCCTCTGAAGAGCCCCCACAGCAGCCACTTCAGTGCCCCGCAGGTTATCACCACAGCCGCCCCTCCCGCCCCACGGCCGCCGCGGCCGGAGGAGCCGCCGGTTCCCGCCCAGCCCCGACTCTCCGCCTTCCTCCTCAGTCGCCGCCGCACGCCGCCATGACACCTCCTGTTCCGCCATCTTGTCTCCCCCTTCTGTTCGCATTCGCTATTTTATACCGAGGGAGGGAGGAGGCGCTCGCTGATTGGCTGACGGTGTCAGCCACGGGAGTCGTCCATTGGCTCATCCCCACGTGGGGTTCTCCGAGGGGGTGAGAGAAAGGCGCTGATTGGTCGCCGTTTTCCCGCCGACGTTCGCCCACAGCAACGAAGCGCTGATTGGGCAGCGCGGCTGAGGGGGGGCGGCTCGTCCATTGGCCGGAGGGCGGGCGGGGGGCGGGACAACGAGGTGATAAAGGGGGCGGCGCAGAGCGCGCGCGGGACCAGACACGTGGAGGCGGCAGCGGCTGCGCGAGCTCCTGAGCGCTGAGGAACCGGCTGAGCGCCCCCCCCCCCCCCCCGCGGCGGGAAACCCGGAACCGGGTAACGGGGGGGGGGCGTCATTACCGTGCGGGGGTTAATTGGGGGTTAGGGCGGTAATTACCGTGCGGGGTTAATTGGGGGTCAGGGCGGTAATTACCGTGCGGGGTTAATTGGGGGTCAGGGCGGTAATTACCGTGCGGGGTTAATTGGGGGTCAGGGCGGTAATTACCGTGCGGGGGTTAATTGGGGGTTAGGGCGGTAATTACCGTGCGGGGTTAATTGGGGGTCAGGGCGGTAATTACCGTGCGGGGTTAATTGGGGGTCAGGGCGGTAATTACCGTGCGGGGTTAATTGGGGGTCAGGGCGGTAATTACCGTGCGGGGGTTAATTGGGGGTCAGGGCGGTAATTACCGTGCGGGGTTAATTGGGGGTCAGGGCGGTAATTACCGTTCGGGGTTAATTGGGGGTTAGGGCGGTAATTACCGTGCGGGGTTAATTGGGGGTCAGGGCGGTAATTACCGTGCGGGGGTTAATTGGGGGTCAGGGCGGTAATTACCGTGCGGGGGTTAATTGGGGGTCAGGGCGGTAATTACCGTGCGGGGTTAATTGGGGGTCAGGGCGGTAATTACCGTGCGGGGTTAATTGGGGGTCAGGGCGGTAATTACCGTGCGGGGGTTAATTGGGGGTCAGGGCGGTAATTACCGTGCGGGGTTAATTGGGGGTCAGGGCGGTAATTACCGTGCGGGGTTAATTGGGGGTCAGGGCGGTAATTACCGTGCGGGGGTTAATTGGGGGTCAGGGCGGTAATTACCGTGCGGGGTTAATTGGGGGTCAGGGCGGTAATTACCGTGCGGGGTTAATTGGGGGTTAGGTCAGCAATTCGGCTTTTACAAGTTTTTTTAATGTATTTTTTTGGTATTTTGGTGCCGATTTGTGCCAAACGGCGCCTTTAAAATCTGTTTTTTGAGGGATATCGGGAGAATTCAAGTTCAAAGCTCGGGGGATTCGGGGCTGTTTCCAGATTGCGACTCCAAACGCGTTGTTTCCTTTAACCGCTTATTAATTTAAATTATTATATTTAAACGGGGCTTTTTGAGGTTTTATGAGGGGTTTTTTGAGCATTTTGGGCGGTTCGGAGGCTCCTAAAGCCGCTTACTTGTTTAAATTATTAATTGCTACAATAATGTCAATAGCTGTTGAAATCAGTGTGTAAATTACTGTGTTTAAAGTCGGGAGGCATTTCGCTGCTTTTGGGGCTTTGGGGCTGAATTCACTTTATTGAACGTGTCCGGGGGGTCGCTGATTGGCCGGTGCCGCCTGGGAACCTCCGCTGGCCCCGCCCCCGCGCTGGCCCCGCCCCCGCGCTGTCTCGAGCAGAGGAAGGTGAACCCGCTGCGTTGTTACATGGGATTTTACATTTAGTTATGGATTTTAATTCAATTTAACTTAATTTTAATTTATTATTTAATTTATTAATTAATATATTAATATTAAATGTATAGATAAAATCCATACAGTAATATACTACAATAAGATATAATGTGAATAGCAGAAATATATAGAATATCTAATCTGATATAATTAACTGATCAGCTAATATTCAATGATATTACTTAAAATAATTTATAATTAATATATAATGGCATAATATAATGATATATAACTTAATATTGTAATAATAATGATATTCATTATATAATATTAATATCTATATTAATATATATAATTACTATGTAATGTATCTAATCTTTTTACATATCTATCTTATTCTATAAAGCTGTGAGGGACCATATTTGGGCGGGTTTTTGAGATTTTTAAGGCTGCTTGGTCTCCAATTCAATTTACTTCATTTTGGGGCTGTTTTTAGGATAATTTGTGCTCAAAGGAGCTTTTAAGATCCATTTTTTTGGCAGTTAATTTGCTCACTGGGTTAATACTGAAGCGGGGGGATTCGGGGCTGTTTCCCAGGACTGTGACACAAATAACGGCCCTTTCCTTCCCTTTCCCACTGCAGCTCCTGCTCAGAGAACAGCGAAGGCAGCCTGGCCGCCCCCCTCCGGCTGACTGCGCCCCCAGCTCCGGCTGACTGCGCCCCCCCCAGCTCCGGCTGCCTGCGCCCCCCAACTCCGGCTGACTGCGCCCCCAGCTCCGGCTGACTGCGCCCCCAACTCCGGCTGCCTGCGCCCCCCAACTCCGGCTGGCTGCGCCCCCCCAACTCCGGCTGACTGCGCCCCCCAACTCCGGCTGACTGCCCCCCCAACTCCGGCTGGCTGCGCCCCCCCCAGCTCCGGCTGACTGCCCCCCCAGCTCCGGCTGCCTGCGCCCCCCAACTCCGGCTGGCTGCGCCCCCCCCAGCTCCGGCTGACTGCCCCCCCAGCTCCGGCTGCCTGCGCCCCCACTGCACACCATGGCGGGGACGGGAGGGGGGATCACAAGGGTCTATGGGGCGGTGTGGGGGTCAGGGCGCCTGTGAGGTCAATGGGGCTGTTGTGGGGTGAAACACCCCTGAAGAGGCTGAACACCCTGCAGGTGAGTGAACCACACGCTGACGCACAGTGACCCACAGTGCTCCATAGCACCTCCATTCTGCCCTATAGATCCACAACACTGCCCCACAGCACCCTATAGCTCCTGTACTCTGCCCCATACATCCACAGTACTGCCCCCCAGCACCATATAGCTCCTGTACTCTGCCCCATACATGCACAGCAGTGCCCCCTAGCACCCCATGGCTCCTGCTCTCTGCCCTATAGATGCCCAGTACTGCCCTACAGCACCACATAGCTCTTGTAATTTGCCCCACACATCCACAGCAGTGCCCCCCAGCACCATATAGCTCTTGTAATTTGCCCCACACATCCACAGCAGTGCCCCCCAGCACCCCATAGTGACTCTACTCTGCTCCATAGACCCACAGTGCTGCCCCACAGGACCCCACAGGACTCGACTCTGCCCCTTAGACCCAGAGAGCTGCCCCACAGCAGCCTGTAGGTGCTGCATTCTGCCCCGTTGGTGCAACGTGCTGCCCCACAGCACCACACACCTCTGTCCACCTGACCGCCCCTCCCCCTGCCCACGCTGCACTGCCCACTATGGGTGGGTCACAGGGTCTGTGGGGCGGGTGTGGGGGCCAGGGGGGCTGTGGGGTCAATGGGATTGTTGTCAGGTGAAACACCCCTGAAGAGTGAGTGACCCACACAGTGACCCACAGCAGCCCATAGCCCCTCTGCCCTATGGAGTCACTGCACCCCAGAGCTGCTTTTACTCTGCGCCATAAATGGACAGCACTGCTCTACAGCACCCTGTGTCTCCACTCTGCCCCATACATCACCCACAGCACCCTGTATCTTGTGTACTCTGCCCTATAGACCCACAGTGTAACCCCACAGCACCCCACAGTTCTTCTGCCCTATAGATCAACAGCACTGTCCCAGAAAACACCGTAGCTTGTTCACACTAGCCCATAGGCCAGCAATGCTGCCCCACAGCACACTGCAGCTCCTGCCCCACAGACCCACAGCAGTGCCCCACAGCGCCCCACACATCCGGTCTGCCCTGTACATCCGCAGCACTGCTCTGCAGCACCATACGGCTCCAGCACTCTGCCCGTTGACACGCAGCACCCACAGCCGCTGGGTTCTGCGCACAGATCACAGTATCACAGTATCACAGTATGTTTGGGATTGGAAGGGACCTCAAAAGCTCATCCAGTCCAATCCCCCTGCTGGAGCAGGAACGCCCAGGTGAGGTTGCACAGGAACATGTCCAGGCGGGTTTTGAATGTCTCCAGAGAAGGAGACTCCACAACCCCCCTGGGCAGCCTGTTCCAGTGCTCTGTCACCCTCACTGAGAAGTTTCTTCTCAAATTTAAGTGGAACCTCTTGTGTTCCAGCTTGATCCCATTACCCCTTGTCCTATCATTGTTTGCCACTGAGAAGAGCCTGGCTCCATCCCCATGGCACTCACCCTTTATATATTTATAAACAGTAATAAGGTCACCTCTCAGTCTCCTAATCTTCAAACTAAAGAGCCCCAGCTCCCTCAGCCTTTCTTCATAAGGGAGGTGCTCCACTCCCTTCATCATCTTCGTTGGACCCTCTCCAGCAGTTCCCTGTCCTGCTGGAACTGAGGGGCCACAACGGGACACAATATTCCAGATGTGGTCTCACCAGGGTGGAGTAGAGGGGAAGGAGAACCTCTCTCGATCTACTAACCACCCCCCTTCTAACCCACCCCAGGTCCCATTGGCTTCCTGGCCACAAGGGCCCAGTGCTGGCTCATGGTCATCCTGTTGTCCACCAGGACCCCCAGCTCCCTTTCCCCTACGCTGCTCTCTAATATGGAATCTCCCAACCTATATGGAACCTGGGGTTGTTCCTGCCCAGGAATAAATCAGTGTGGCTTAATGCACCGTATACCAGCAGGTCTATGGTGGATTAATGGGTCTGAGCAGCTTCACCTGGGACCTCACCCACAGGCTCTGGATCCTAGTTAAGCTCAGCCCAGGGCTCTGCTCGTTGAGCTCTGCTGCAGGAGTGCTGCTCTGCAGCCTTGTTGTTGCCTGGCTCTGTTTATGTATGTAAGCCAGCCAGACATATATTTCATTAAAAAATACAAATGCGATGTAATTTACTCCCTTCACAGGGAGTGCAATAGCAAGTGTGACTGAGCCATCATTACCTCCGTGTCGGAGATCAGCAAAGAATGAACCAACACAGCACTATGTTCATTCAAAAACGACCAATGATCCAGCCCTGCAAATATTTCTGTGCCTTCCAGATGTCTCCTGGATGTCTCCCTCTATGGAACCCCCAGGGTCCTAAAACCCTCCCTCTCTATGGGTCTCTATGGGTTTCTATGGTCCCTATGGGTCTCTGTGGGTCCCTATGGGTCTCTATGGGTCCCTATGGGTTCCTATGAGTCTCTATGGAACCCCCAGGGTCCTAAAACCCTCCCTCTCTATGGGTCTCTATGGGTTTCTATGGTCCCTATGGGTCTCTGTGGGTCCCTATGGGTCTCTATGGGCTCCTATGGGTCCCTATGAGTCTCTATGGAACCCCCAGGGTCCTAAAACCCTCCCTCCCAATGATCTCTATGGTCCCTATGGGTCTCTATGGGTCCCTATGGGTTCCTATGAGTCTCTATGGAACCCCCAGGGTCCTAAAACCCTCCCTCTCTATGGGTCTCTATGGGTTTCTATGGTCCCTATGGGGCTCTATGGGTCCCTATGGGGCTCTATGGGTCCCTATGGGTCCCTATGAGTCTCTATGGAACCCCCAGGGTCCTAAAACCCTCCCTCTCTATGGGTCTCTATGGGTTTCTATGGTCCCTATGGGTCTCTGTGGGTCCCTATGGGTCTCTATGGGCTCCTATGGGTTCCTATGAGTCTCTATGGAACCCCCAGGGTCCTAAAACCCTCCCTCTCTATGGGTCTCTATGGGTTTCTATGGTCCCTATGGGTCTCTGTGGGTCCCTATGGGTCTCTATGGGCTCCTATGGGTCCCTATGAGTCTCTATGGAACCCCCAGGGTCCTAAAACCCTCCCTCTCTATGGGTCTCTACGGGTTTCTATGGTCCCTATGGGTCTCTATGGGTTTCTATGGTGCCTATGGGGCTCTATGGGTCCCTATGGGGCTCTATGGGCTCCTATGGGTCCCTATGAGTCTCTATGGAACCCCCAGGGTCCTAAAACCCTCCCTCCCAATGATCTCTATGGTCCCTATGGGGCTCTATGGGTCCCTATGAGTCTCTATGGAACCCCCAGGGTCCTAAAACCCTCCCTCTCTATGGGTCTCTATGGGTTTCTATGGTCCCTATGGGGCTCTGTGGGTCCCTATGGGTCTCTATGGGCTCCTATGGGTCCCTATGAGTCTCTATGGAACCCCCAGGGTCCTAAAACCCTCCCTCTCTATGGGTCTCTACGGGTTTCTATGGTCCCTATGGGTCTCTATGGGTTTCTATGGTCCCTATGGGGCTCTATGGGTCCCTATGGGGCTCTATGGGTCCCTATGGGTTCCTATGAGTCTCTATGGAACCCCCAGGGTCCTAAAACCCTCCCTCCCAATGATCTCTATGGTCCCTATGGGTCTCTATGGGTCCCTATGAGTCTCTATGGAACCCCCAGGGTCCTAAAACCCTCCCTCTCTATGGGTCTCTATGGGTTTCTATGGTGCCTATGGGGCTCTGTGGGTCCCTATGGGTCTCTATGGGCTCCTATGGGTCCCTATGAGTCTCTATGGAACCCCCAGGGTCCTAAAACCCTCCCTCTCTATGGGTCTCTATGGGTTTCTATGGTGCCTATGGGGCTCTATGGGTCCCTATGGGGCTCTATGGGCTCCTATGGGTCCCTATGAGTCTCTATGGAACCCCCAGGGTCCTAAAACCCTCCCTCCCAATGATCTCTATGGTCCCTATGGGTCTCTATGGGTCCCTATGGGTCCCTATGAGTCTCTATGGAACCCCTATGGTCCTAAAACCCTCCCTCCCAATGATCTCTATGGTCCCTATGGGTCTCTATGGGTTCCTATGAGTCTCTATGGAACCCCCAGGGTCCTAAAACCCTCCCTCTCTATGGGTCTCTATGGGTTTCTATGGTCCCTATGGGTCTCTATGGGTCCCTATGGGTCTCTGTGGGTCCCTATGGGTTCCTATGAGTCTCTATGGAACCCCCAGGGTCCTAAAACCCTCCCTCTCTATGGGTCTCTATGGGTTTCTATGGTCCCTATGGGTCTCTGTGGGTCCCTATGGGTCTCTATGGGCTCCTATGGGTCCCTATGAGTCTCTATGGAACCCCCAGGGTCCTAAAACCCTCCCTCTCTATGGGTCTCTATGGGTTTCTATGGTCCCTATGGGGCTCTATGGGTCCCTATGGGGCTCTATGGGCTCCTATGGGTCCCTATGAGTCTCTATGGAACCCCCAGGGTCCTAAAACCCTCCCTCTCTATGGGTCTCTACGGGTTTCTATGGTCCCTATGGGTCTCTATGGGTTTCTATGGTCCCTATGGGGCTCTATGGGTCCCTATGGGTTCCTATGAGTCTCTATGGAACCCCCAGGGTCCTAAAACCCTCCCTCTCTATGGGTCTCTATGGGTTTCTATGGTCCCTATGGGTCTCTGTGGGTCCCTATGGGTCTCTATGGGTCCCCATGGGTTCCTATGAGTCTCTATGGAACCCCCAGGGTCCTAAAACCCTCCCCGGGTACCCCCAGGGTCCTAAAACCCTCCCTCTCTATGGGTCTCTATGGGTTTCTATGGTCCCTATGGGGCTCTGTGGGTCCCTATGGGTCTCTATGGGTCCCCATGGGTTCCTATGAGTCTCTATGGAACCCCCAGGGTCCTAAAACCCTCCCTCTCTATGGGTCTCTATGGGTTTCTATGGTCCCTATGGGTCTCTGTGGGTCCCTATGGGTCTCTATGGGTCCCCATGGGTTCCTATGAGTCTCTATGGAACCCCCAGGGTCCTAAAACCCTCCCTCCCAATGATCCCTATGGGTCCCTATGGGTCTCTGTGGGTCCCTATGGAACCCCCAGGGTCCTAAAACCCTCCCTGGGAACCCCCATAGGGATCACTGACCCCCATGGTGACCCCCATTGACACCATTGATCCCCATTGACCCCCATTGACCCCCATTGACCCCATTGACCCCATTGACTCCCATTGACTCCCATTGACTCCCATTGACTCCCATTGACTCCCATTGATCCCCATTGACCCCATTGACTCCCATTGACTCCCATTGACTCCCATTGATCCCCATTGACCCCATTGACCCCATTGACCCCATTGACCCCATTGACCCCATTGACCCCCATTGGTTCCTATTGAGCCCCATTGACTCCCATTGGTTCCCATTGATCCCATTGCCCCTCATTGACTTCTATTGATCTCTATGGGAGTCTATGGGTCCCATTGACTCCAATTGATCCCATTGACCCCCATTGACCCCCATTGATCCCATTGATCCCATTGATCCCCATTGACTCCCATTGACTCCCATTGATCCCCATTGACTCCCATTGATCCCATTGACCGCCATTGGTTCCTATGGAGCCCACTGACCACCATTGGTCCTAAAACCCTCCCTGGGAACCCCCAGGGTCCTAAAACCCTCCCTCTCTATGGTCCCCATTGACCCCAATGGCCCATTGACCCCAAAAAAGCCCTTTTTCAGCCCAAACCCCCCCCGTCCGGGGGGGGCGCGCCCAAGGAGCCTCCCCGAGCTCTGTCCCCAGAGGGCGGGAAACGAGCGGAGACGGAAGGAGCCGAACGGACCCGAGCGGAGCCGAACGGACCGAGGGGACCCGAGTGGAGCCGAACGGGACCCGAGCGGAGCCGAACGGGCCCGAGCGGAGCCGAACGGGACCCGACCGGAGCCGAAGGGACCCGAGCGGAGCCGAACGGACCCGAGCGGAGCCGAATGGACCCGAAGGGACCCGAGCGGAGCCGAATGGACCGAGGGGACCCGAGTGGAGCCGAACGGACCCGAGCGGAGCCGAATGGACCCGAAGGGACCCGAAGGGACCCGAGTGGAGCCGAATGGACCCGAAGGGACCCGAGTGGAGCCGAACGGACCCGAGCGGAGCCGAACGGACCCGAAGGGACCCGAGTGGAGCCGAATGGACCCGAAGGGACCCGAGCGGAGCCGAACGGACCCGAGCGGAGCCGAACGCACCCGACGGGACCCGAAGGGACCCGAGTGGAGCCGAATGGACCCGAAGGGACCCGAGTGGAGCCGAATGGACCCGAAGGGACCCGAGTGGAGCCGAACGGACCCGAACGGACCCGAGTGGAGCCGAAGGGACCCGAAGGGACCCGAGTGGAGCCGAACGGACCCGAAGGGACCCGAGCGGAGCCGAACGGACCCGAGCGGAGCCGAACGCACCCGAGGGGACCCGAGTGGAGCCGAACGGACCCGAGCGGAGCCGAACGGAGCCGAACGGACCCGAGCGGAGCCGAACGGACCCGAGCGGAGCCGAACGGACCCGAGGGGACCCGAGTGGAGCCGAACGGACCCGAGGGGACCCGAGTGGAGCCGAACGGACCCGAAGGGACCCGAGTGGAGCCGAACGCACCCGAAGGGACCCGAGTGGAGCCGAATGGACCCGAAGGGACCCGAGTGGAGCCGAACGGACCCGAGGGGACCCGAGTGGAGCCGAACGCACGCGAGGGGACCCGAGTGGAGCCGAACGGACCCGAGCGGAGCCGAACGCACCCGAAGGGACCCGAGCGGAGCCGAACGGACCCGAGGGGACCCGAGTGGAGCCGAACGGACCGAGGGGACCCGAGTGGAGCCGAACGGACCCGAGTGGAGCCGAATGGAGCCGAATGGACCCGAAGGGACCCGAGTGGAGCCGAACGCACCCGAATGGACCCGAAGGGACCCGAGTGGAGCCGAATGGACCCGAAGGGACCCGAAGAGACCCGAGTGGAGCCGAAGGGACCCGAACGCACCCGAAGGGACCCGAGTGGACACTGGGACCCCAAGGGGCATTCCTGGGTCCCTCTGGGGCACTCCTGGGTTCCCTAAGAGGCATTTGTGGGGATCTATGGATCCCCAAAGGAAGGGACCCAGGCGTCCGGGCCCCATAGATTTGAATGGGGATGGACCAAGGCGTCCGGGCCCCATAGATTTGAATGGGGAGGGACCCAGGCGTCCGGCCCCATAGATGGCACTGGGGAGGGACCCAGGAGTTCGGGAGGGACCCATAAGTGCCTCTAGAGACCCACAAGTGACTCTCGGAGCCCCATAAGTGGCTCTTAGGGACCCATAAGTGCCTGTTAGTGACCCCCACGTGATCCCCTTTGGGGATCCATAGATCCCCCAAAATGCCTCGTAGGGAACCCAGGAGTGCCCCAGAGGGACCCAGGAATGCCCCTTGGGGTCCCAGTGTCCACTCGGGTCCCTTCGGGTCCCTTCGGGTCCATTCGGCTCCACTCGGGTCCATTCGGGTCCCTTCGGGTCCATTCGGGTCCATTCGGGTTTGTTCGGTCCACTCGGGTCCCTTCGGGTCCGTTCGGCTCCACGCGGGCCCCTCCCTGTGCGTTCGGGTCCCTTCGGGTGCGTTCGGCTCCGCTCGGGTGTTTTCGGCTGCACTCGGGCCCCTTCGGGTCCCTTCGGCTGCACTCGGGCCCCTTCGGGCGCGATCGGCTCCGCTCGGGTGTTTTCGGCTCCGCTCGGGCCCCGTTCGGCTCCGCTCGGGTCCCTTCGGCTCCGCTCGGGTCCCTTCGGCTCCACTCGGGTCCCTTCGGGTGTTTCCGGCTCCGCTCGGGTCCCGTTCGGCTCCGCTCGGGGCAAGATGGCGGCTGCGGACATCGAGTGGCTGCTGGGTGAGCGATGAGGGGTAATTAGGGGGTAATTAGGGGTAATTAGGGGTAATTGGGGGGCAGTGGGGGATATGGGGGGTGTTAATTAGTGTTAATTGTTAATGATCGCAGAGGAGGAGCCGCTGCAGGAGCTGCACCCCGGGCTGGACCCGCTAAAGGGGATTGGGGGGGTGGGGGCGGAGCTGGAGAGGGACCTGAGACAGGTAATGGGGACATGGGGACAATGGGGACAATGGGGGTGATGGGGACATTGGGGACATTGGGGGCAATGGGGACATTGGGGTCAATGGGGGTAATGGGACATTGGGGACATTGGGGACATTGGGGTCAATGGGGTCAATGGGGACATTGGGGTCAATGGGGACATTGGGGTCAATGGGACATTGGAGTCAATGGGGTCAATGGGGACATTGGGGACAATGGGGTCAATGGGACATTGGGGTCAATGGGGTCAATGGGGACATTGGGGACATTGGGGACATTGGAGTCAATGGGACATTGGGGTCAATGGGGACATTGGGGACATTGGGGTCAATGGGGACATTGGGGTCAATGGGGACATTGGGGTCAATGGGAGTCAATGGGACATTGGGGTCAATGGGGATATTGGGGACATTGGGGTCAATGGGACATTGGGGTCGATGGGACATTGGGGTCAATGGGGTCAATGGGACATTGGGGTCAATGGGGATATTGGGGACATTGGGGTCAATGGGACATTGGGGTCCATGGGACATTGGGGTCAATGGGGTCAATGGGACATTGGGGTCAATGGGGACATTGGGGTCAATGGGGACATTGGGGACATTGGGGTCAATGGGACATTGGGGTCAATGGGACATTGGGGTCAATGGGGACAATGGGGACATTGGGGTGAATGGGGACATTGGGGACATTGGGGTCAATGGGGGTAATGGGACATTGGGGACATTGGGGACATTGGGGTCAATGGGGACATTGGGGTCAATGGGGACATTGGGGACATTGGGGTCAATGGGACATTGGGGTCAATGGGACAATGGGGACATTGGGGACATTGGGGTCAATGGGGACATTGGGGTCAATGGGGACAATGGGACATTGGGGACATTGGGGTCAATGGGACATTGGGGGCAATGGGACAATGGGGATAAAGGGGACAATGGGGACATTGGGGTCAATGGGGTCAATGGGACATTGGGGTAAATGGGACAATGGGGATAAAGGGGACAATGGGGACATTGGGGTCAATGGGGACATTGGGGTCAATGGGGACAATGGGGACATTGGGGTCAATGGGGACATTGGGGTCAATGGGGACAATGGGACATTGGAGTCAATGGGACATTGAGGTCAATGGGACATTGGGGTCAATGGGACATTGGGGTCAATGGGGACATTGGGGACATTGGGGACATTGGGACATTGGGGACATTGGGGTCAGTGGGACATTTTGGTCAATGGGGACATTGGGGTCAATGGGACATTGGGGTCAATGGGGTCAATGGGACATTGGGGTCAATGGGACATTGGGGTCAATGGGACATTGGGGTCAATGGGGTCAATGGGACATTGGGGTCAATGGGGACATTGGGGGCAATGGGGACATTGGGGTCAATGGGGACATTGGGGGCAATGGGGACATTGGGGTCAATGGGACATTGGGGTCAATGGGGTCAATGGGGATATGGGGGGTAATAGGGATATTGGGGACACTTGGGGGACATTGGGGTCAATGGGGACATTGGGGACATTGGGGTCAATGGGACATTGGGGGTGATGGGGACATTGGGGGGATATTGGGGATAATGGGAACATTATTGGGTCACTGGGACATTGGGGTCAATGGGGTCAATGGGACATTGGGGTCAATGGGACATTGGGGTCAATGGGGTCAATGGGACAATGGGGACATTGGGGACATTGGGGTCAATGGGGACATTGGGGTGAATGGGACATTGGGGTCAATGGGACATTGGGGTGAATGGGACATTGGGGTCAATGGGATATTGGGGTCAATGGGGATATTGGGGACATTGGGGTCAATGGGACATTTTGGTCAATGGGGACATTGGGGTCAATGGGACACTGGGGTCAATGGGGACATTGGGGTCAATGGGACATTGGGGTCAATGGGGTCAATGGGACATTGGGGTCAATGGGGATATTGGGGACATTGGGGACAATGGGACATTGGGGTCAATGGGGTCAATGGGGATATGGGGGGTAATAGGGATATTGGGGACACTTGGGGGACATTGGGGTCAATGGGGACATTGGGGACATTGGGGTCAATGGGACATTGGGGTCAATGGGACATTGGGGGTGATGGGGATATTGGGGGGATATTGGGGATAATGGGAACATTATTGGGTCACTGGGGACATTGGGGTCAATGGGGTCAATGGGACATTGGGGTCAATGGGGACATTGGGGTCAATGGGACATTGGGGACAATGGGGTCAATGAGGACATTGGGGTCAATGGGGACATTGGGGACAATGGGGACATTGGGGATATTGGGGTCAATGGGACATTGGGGTCAATGGGGGTAATGGGGTCAATGGGGACATTGGGGTCAATGGGACATTGGGGTCAATGGGGTCAATGGGACATTGGGGTCAATGGGGTCAATGGGGTCAATGGGACATTGGGGTCAATGGGACATTGCGGTCAATGGGGACATTGGGGGGTAATAGGGATATTGGGGACACTTGGGGGACATTGGGGTCAATGGGGACATTGGGGACATTGGGGGGACAATGGGGACATTGGGGTCAATGGGACAATGGGGACATTGGGGACATTGGGGTCAATGGGACAATGGGGACATTGGGGACATTGGGGGGACAATGGGGACATTGGGATCAATGGGACAATGGGGTGAATGGGACATTGGGGTGAATGGGGACATTGGGGTCAATGGGATATTGGGGTCAATGGGGACATTGGGGTCAATGGGACATTGGGGTCAATGGGGTCAATGGGACATTGGGGTCAATGGGGACATTGGGGTCAATGGGACATTGGGGTCAATGGGGTCAATGGGGTCAATGGGACATTGGGGTCAATGGGACATTGGGGTCAATGGGGACATTGGGGACAATGGGACATTGGGGTCCATGGGACATTGGGGTCAATGGGGTCAATGGGACATTGGGGTCAATGGGGACATTGGGGTCAATGGGGTCAATGGGGACATTGAGGTCAATGGGACATTGGGGTCAATGGGGACAATGGGACATTGGGGTCAATGGGGACACTGGGGGTGACATTGGGGACACTGGGGGGTCTTGGGGGTCCCTTTGGGGACATTGGGGACACTGGGGCCTCAGGGTGACCCCCCTGCCCCCCGTTGCCCCCCCCAGGCGTGGGCGGGGCTGGCGCTGGCCCGCGGCCAATGGCTGCGCTGGGAGGGGCTGTGGGCGGGGCTGCAGGAGCTGCTGCGCCAGGACCGGCCGGTGAGCGCCCGAAACCCCCCGAATTCACCCCAAATTCACCCCTGAACCCCCAGGAACCCCCAGAGGGACCCATAGGGACCCATAGACACCCATAGAGACCATAGGAACCCATAGGGACTCATAGGGACCCATAGAGAACAATGGGAGTCAATGGGAGTCTATGAGGGTCAATGGGAGTCAATGGGGATCAATGGGAGTCAATGGGGGTCAATGGGAGTCAATGGGGATCAATGGGAGTCAATGGGGGTCAATGGGGGTCAATGGGAGTCAATGGGGGTCAATGGGAGTCAATGGGGATCAATGGGAGTCAATGGGGGTCAATGGGAGTCAAATGGGGTCAATGGAATCAATGGGAGTCAATGGGGGTCAATGGGAGTCAATGAGGGTCAGTGAGGGTCAATGGGAGTCAATAGAGACCAATGGGAGTCAATGGGACCCATAGAGACCATAGAGACCCATAGGGACCCATAGAGACCCATAGAGACCATAGAGACCCATAGTGACCATAGAGACCCATAGAGACCCATAGAGACCATAGAGACCCATAGAGACCATAGAGACCCATAGAGATCCATAGAGACCATAGAGACCCATAGAGACCCATAGAGACCATAGGGACCCATAGAGACCATAGAGACCCATAGGGAACAATGGGAGTCAATGGGGGTCAATGGGGGTCAATGGGAGTCAATGGGGGTCAATGGGAGTCAATGGAGGTCAATGGGAGTCAATGGGAGTCAATGGGACCCATAGAGACCCATAGGGACCCATAGAGACCCATAGGGACCCATAGGGACCCATAGAGACCATAGAGAACAATGGGGTCAATGGGAGTCAATGGGAGTCAATGAGGGTCAATGGGAGTCAATGGGGTCAATGGGAGTCAATGGGGGTCAATGAGGGTCAATGGGGTCAATGGGAGTCAATGGGGGTCAATGAGGGTCAATGGGGTCAATGGGAGTCAATAGAGACCAATGGGAGTCAATGGGACCCATAGAGACCCATAGAGACCCATAGGGACCCATAGAGACCCATAGAGACCATAGAGACCCATAGTGACCCATAGAGACCCATAGGGACCCATAGAGACCATAGGGACCCATAGAGACCATAGAGACCCATAGGGAACAATGGGAGTCAATGGGGGTCAATGGGGGTCAATGGGAGTCAATGGGGGTCAATGGGAGTCAATGGAGGTCAATGGGAGTCAATGGGACCCATAGAGACCCATAGGGACCCATAGAGACCCATAGGGACCCATAGGGACCCATAGGGACCCATAGAGACCATAGAGAACAATGGGGTCAATGGGAGTCAATGGGAGTCAATGAGGGTCAATGGGAGTCAATGGGGTCAATGGGAGTCAATGGGGGTCAATGAGGGTCAATGGGGTCAATGGGAGTCAATAGAGACCAATGGGAGTCAATGGGACCCATAGAGACCCATAGAGACCCATAGAGACCCATAGAGACCATAGAGCCCCATAGGGATCCATAGGGACCCATAGGGACCCATAGAGACCATAGAGAACAATGGGAGTCAATGAGGGTCAATGGGAGTCAATGGGGGTCAATGGGAGTCAATGAGGGTCAATGGGAGTCAATGGGGTCAATGAGGGTCAATGGGGTCAATGGGAGTCAATAGAGACCAATGGGAGTCAATGGGACCCATAGAGACCCATAGAGACCCATAGAGACCCATAGAGACCATAGAGCCCCATAGGGACCCATAGGGACCCATAGAGACCCATAGAGACCATAGAGACCCATAGGGAACAATGGGAGTCAATGGGGGACAATGGGAGTCAATGGGAGTGAATGGAAATCAATGGGAGTCAATGGGGATCAATGGCGATCAATGGGAGTCAATGGGACCCATAGAGACCCATAGACTGACCCATAGAGACCCATAGGGACCCATAGGGAACAATGGGAGTCAATGGGGATCAATGGAAGTCAATGGAGACCAATGGGAGTCAATGGGACCCATAGAAACCCATAGAGACCCATAGGGACCCATAAAGAGGGAGGGTTTTAGGACCCTGGGGGTTCCCGGGGAGGGTTTTAGGACCCTGGGGGTTCCATAGAGACTCATAGGGACCCATAGAGCCCCATAGGGACCCATAGGGACCCATAGAGACCCATAGGGACCCATAGGGACCCATAGGGACCCGAATCCCCCCAAATTCACCCCAAACTCCCCCCACCCAAGAGGTTCCGGAAAGTGGAAGAAGCGCTCGCGTTGGCTCAAATGCGCCAGGGGGACCCCCCGATGACGTCACTGCCCCCCCCAGAGGTGAGAGGGACCCAGGAGTGCCCCAAGGGACCCAGGAGTGCCCCAGGGGACCCAGGAGTTCGGGAGGGACCCAGGAGTGCCCCAAGGGACCCAGGAGTGCCCCAATGGATCTAAGACTTCAGGAGGGACCCAGGAGTGCCCCAATGGACCCAAGAGATTGGGAGGGACCCAGGAGTGCCCCAATGGACCCAGGAGATCGGGAGGGACCCAGGAGTGCCCCAACGGACCCAAGAGTTCGGGAGGGACCCAGGAGTGCCCCAAGGGACCCAGGAGTTCGGGGGGGACCCAGGAGTGCCCCAAGGGACCCAGGAGTTCGGGGGGGACCCAGGAGTTCGGGAGGGACCCAGGAGTGCCCCAAGGGACCCAAGAGTTCGGGAGGGACCCAGGAGTGCCCCAAGGGACCCAGGAGTTCGGGAGGGACCCAGGAGTTCGGGAGGGACCCAGGAGTGCCCCAATGGACCCAAGAGATTGGGAGGGACCCAGGCATCCGGTGTCGACCCCGCCCCCTTTAACCCCGCCCCCCCCAGGACCCCGCCCCTTTTCTCCGCCTCCTCCTCCCCGCCCTCGAGCTCCACTTCAGGCAGAAAGCCGCCCGATTGGCCGATTACCACGGGGGCGGAGCCTCGGGGCAGCCAATGGGAAGCGCCGCGACCGCCCCCGGCCCCCCGGGGGGCGTGGCCCGAGCGCTGGCCAATGAGATGCAGCGCCTGGGCCACGCCCACCGCCGAGGCCACGCCCTCCGGGAGCAGCTTTCCCGCCATCGGAGGCTCCTCCCCCAGGTGAGTTTGGGGTCCCCATTGGTCCCTATGGGTCCCTATGGTCCCTATGGGTCCCTATAGGTCCCTATGGGTCTCTATGGTCTCTATGGGTCCCTATGGGGTCTATGGGTCCCTATGGGTCCCTATGGGTCCCTATGGGTCTCTATGGTCTCTATGGTCTCTATGGTCCCTATGGGTCCCTATGGCTCCCTATGGGTCCCTATGGGTCCCTATGGGTCCCTATGGGTCTCTATGGTCTCTATGTGTCTCTATGGGTCCCTATGGGTCTCTATGGGTCTCTATGGGTCCCTATGGGTCCCTATGGGTCTCTATGGGTCTCTATGGTCTCTATGGGTCTCTATGGGTCTCTATGGGTCCCTATGGGTCTCTATGGTCTCTATGGGTCTCTATGGGTCCCTATGGGTCCCTATGGGTCTCTATGGGTCTCTATGGGTCTCTATGGGTCTCTATGGTCTCTATGGGTCTCTATGGGTCTCTATGGGTCTCTATGGTCTCTATGGTCTCTATGGTCTCTATGGGTCTCTATGGGTCTCTATGGGTCTCTATGGTCTCTATGGGTCTCTATGGGTCTCTATGGGTCTCTATGGGTCTCTATGGGTCTCTATGGTCTCTATGGTCCCTATGGGTCTCTATGGGTCCCTATGGGTCTCTATGGCTCTCTATGGTCTCTATGGGTCCCTATGGGTCTCTATAGGTCCTGGGCCGCCTGGCCGCCATCTTGGGCCGCCTAGCCGGCCAATCAGCCGCCTGGACGCAGCGGGACCAGCGCCGGGGGCGGGACCTGGAGGCCAAGGGCGTGGCCCTGCTGCTCAAGATCCGGTTGGTTGGGGGGAAAAGGGGGCGGGGCCACTTGGGGGGCGCCCCCCCGTGGCTCGTTAAGGGGTTGATTGATTAAATAATGGGTTAATTAATGAATGGGCAGGTTGGAGGAGCTGAAGGTGCTATTGGACACGTACCCGGCCGGGCTGGTGGAGGCGCATCGGAGGATCAGGTGGGTATGGAGACCATAGAGACTATGGAGAGACCATAGAGACTATGGAGAGACCCATAGAGACCCATAGAGAGACCATAGAGAACAATGGGAGTCAATGAGGGTCAATGGGAGTCAATGGGAGTCAATGGGAGTCAATGGGAGTCAATGGGGTCAATGGAGTCAATGGGGTCAATGGGGGTCAATGGGGGGCAATGGGGCTCAGTGGGGGTCAATAGGATCAATGGGGGTCAATGGGGTCAATGGGGTCAATGGGAGTCAATGGGGATCAATGGGGTCAATGGGATCAATGGGGGTCAATGGGGTCAATGGGGGTCAATGGGGTCAATGGGGGCCATAGAGATCAATGGAAGTCAATGGAAAACAATGGGAGTCAGTGGGACCCATAGAGACCCATAGGGACCCATAGAGAACAATGGGAGTCAATGGGGGTCAATAGGAGTCAATGGAGTCAATGGGGCCATAGAGATCAATGGAAGTCAATAGAGACCAATGGGAGTCAATGGGACCCATAGAGACCATAGAGACCATAGAGACCCATAGAGACCATAGAGACCATGGAGACCCATAGAGACCATAGAGACCCATAGAGACCATAGAGACCATGGAGACCCATAGAGACCATAGAGACCATAGAGACCCATAGAGACCATAGAGACCATAGAGACCATAGAGACCATAGAGACCATAGAGACCATAGAGACCCATAGAGACCATAGAGACCATAGAGACCCATAGAGACCCATAGAGACCATAGAGACCCATAGGGACCCATAGGGACCCATAGAGACCATAGAGACCCATAGGGACCCATAGGGACCCATAGAGACCATAGAGACCCATAGGGACCATAGAGACCATAGAGACCATAGAGACCCATAGAGACCATAGAGACCCATAGAGACCCATAGAGACCTATAGAGACCATAGAGACCATAGAGACCCATAGAGACCCATAGAGACCCATAGAGACCCATAGAGACCCATAGAGACCATAGAGACCCATAGAGACCCATAAGGACCCATAGCCCCCCACAGTGACCCCCCGCTTTGCCCCGCCCCCCCGCAGGTCCCTCCTCCAATCAGAAGCCTCGGCGGCCGCCGCCGCCTCCTCCCGCCTGCAGGGGGCGCTCGGCTCCTTCCGCTCCTTGGGCCCCCGGTTCGGGGTCCTCGCGCGGGAATACGGGCGGCTACGCCAGCGCCTGAGCCACCGCCAATGGGCCCTGCGCCAGCTCCGCCCCCCCGGCCCCGCCCCCTCCTCCTGACCACGCCCCCCGCCCCCTTTCCCCCCCCCCAATTAAACCACTTTGCTCCAAACCCGCTCCTATTGGTCAATTTTTACGCCGTTGATTCGATGCTTCTGCCCCTTTAAATGAAGGGGGGGGGTGGGCGGGGCGAGCGCGGTGATTGACAGGTTGGGCGAGGCGCCCATTGGCCCTCTAAGCCGCTTGGACCCTTTGATTGACAGTTCACCCCGCGCTCTGATTGGCCCGTTAAGACCCTCGGGGGAGCCGCCTGGGGCGCTTGATTGACAGTTCGCGCCGCGCCCCACGTGGGATGATTGACAGTTCGCGCCGCGCTCTGATTGGCCCTTTAAGACGCGTGGGGGAGCCGCCTGGGGCGCTTGATTGACAGTTCGCGCCGCGCTCTGATTGGCCCTTTAAGGCGCGGGGCAGCGCCGCTTGAATCCCTTGATTGACAGTTCGCGCCGCGCTCTGATTGGCCCGTTAAGCCGCGGAGTCGAGCCGCCCCACGTGGGGTGATTGACAGTTCGCGCCGCGCTCTGATTGGCCCGTTGAGCCGCGGGGGGAGCCGCGCGGGGCGCTTGATTGACAGTTCGCGCCACGCCGCTATAGGCTGAGCCCAAGGGGGGCGCGGCGGCGTCTGATTGGTTGGCCCAGCCCGCGGCGCGCAGCGATTGGCCGAGCGGGGGCTTCGTGGGCGTGGTCGGCGCGGCAATGGCGGCCGGAGCGGCGCGTGTGTCGAGCGGGCGCGACTTGAGCTGCGTCCCGGAAGTGGCGGGAGCGCTGGGAACGGCGGCCGGAAACGGGTGAGGGACCCAGGAGTGCCCCAAAGGGCGCCAAATAGGGACCCGGGGGCCAAATGGGGAAACAATGGAGCCAAATAGGGACCCATAGAGACCCAATGGAGCCAAATAGGGACCCAATGGGACCCAATGGAAACAAATAGGGACCCAATGGGACCCCATGGAGCCAAATAGGGACCCATAGGGACCCAGGAGTGCCCCAATGGAACCAAATAGGGACCCAGGAGGGACCCAGGAGTGCCCCAATGGGACCCAGGGGTGCCCCAATGGACACAAATAGGGACCCAGGAGTGCCCCAAGGGACCCAGGAGTGCCCCAATGGAACCAAATAGGGACCCAAATAGGGACCCAGGAGTGCCCCAAAGGGACCCAGGAGTTCGGGAGGGACCCAGGAGTGCCCCAATGGATCCAAATAGGGACCCAAAGGGACCCAGGAGTGCCCCAAGGGACCCAGGAATGCCCCAAGGGACCCAGGAGTGCCCCAAGGGACCCAAATAGGGACCCAGGAGGGACCCAGGAGTGCCCCAAAGGGACCCAGGAGTTCAGGAGGGACCCAGGAGTGCCCCAATGGAACCAAATAGGGACCCAAATAGGGACCCAGGAGTGCCCCAAAGGGACCCAGGAGTGCCCCAGGGACCCAGGAGTGCCCCAATGGAACCAAATAGGGACCCAGGAGTGCCCCAAGGGACCCAAATAGGGACCCAGGAGGGACCCAGGAGTGCCCCAGGGACCCAGGAGTGCCCCAATGGAACCAAATAGGGACCCAGGAGTGCCCCGAGGGATCCAAATAGGGACCCAGGAGTTCGGGAGGGACCCAGGAGTGCCCCAATGGATCTAAATAGGGGACCCAGGAGTGCCCCAAGGGACCCAGGAGTGCCCCAAAGGGACCCAGGAGTGCCCCAATGGAGCCAAATAGGGACCCAGGAGGGACCCAGGAGTGCCCCAAGGGACACAAATAGGGGACCCAGGAGTTCGGGAGGGACCCAGGAGTGCCCCAAAGGGACCCAGGAGTGCCCCAATGGAGCCAAATAGGGACCCAGGAGGGACCCAGGAGTGCCCCAAGGGACACAAATAGGGGACCCAGGAGTTCGGGAGGGACCCAGGAGTGCCCCAAGGGACCCAGGAGTGCCCCAATGGAACTAAGAGATCAGGAGGGACCCAGGAGTGCCCCAATGGACTTAAGAGATTGGGAAGGGACCCAGGAGTTCGGGAGGGACCCAGGAGTTCGGGAGGGACCCAGGAGTGCCCCAAGGGACCCAGGAGTGCCCCAAGGGACCCGGGTGGCCCCATTTTGGGGTGACTTTGGGTGGTTTTGGGTTCCAGGTTCGACTTCCTGTGCGTCCCCCTGTTCCACCCGCGGTACCGGCGGGAATTCGGGAGGGACCCGGCCAAGGGGCGCCCGGGACCCCAAACGCGCTCCGACCTGCTGCTGGCGGGGAGAGGTGAGACCCATGGATTGACCCATAGCGACCATAGAGACCCATAGATTGACCCATAGACACCATAGGGACCCATTGATTGCCCCATAGCGACCATAGAGACCATAGGGAGCCATGGATTGACCCATAGCAACCCATAGACACCATAGGGACCCATGGATTGACCCATAGGGACCCATAGATTGACCCATAGACACCATAGGGACCGATGGATTGACCCATAGGGACCCATAGACACCATAGACACCCATAGGTTGACCCATAGAGACCCATAGATTGACCCATAGAGACCCATAGACACCATAGACACCATTGGTTGACCCATAGAGACCCATGGATTGACCCATAGCGACCCATAGACACCATAGGGACCCATAGACACCCATGGATTGACCCATAGAGACCCATAGATTGACCCATAGCGACCCATAGACACCATAGGGACCCATAGATTGACCCATAGAGACCCATGGATTGACCCATAGGGACCCATAGACACCATAGACACCCATGGATTGACCCATAGAGACCCATAGATTGACCCATAGGGACCCATAGACACCATAGACACCCATAGGTTGACCCATAGAGACCCATAGAGACCATAGACACCCATGGATTGACCCATAGAGACCCATGGATTGACCCATAGCGACCCATAGACACCATAGAGACCCATAGATTGACCCATAGAGACCCATAGATTGACCCATAGGGACCATAGGGAGCCATGGATTGACCCATAGAGACCCATGGATTGACCCATAGAGACCATAGAGACCCATGGATTGACCCATAGAGGCCAATGGGAACCATAGAGACCCATAGAGACCCATAGATTGACCCATAGACACCATAGAGAACCATAGAGACCCATAGAGACCCATAGAGACCCATAGACTGACCTATAGACACCATGGTGACCCATAGGGAACTATGGACTGACCCATAGAGACCAATGGGAGCCATAGAGATCCATAGATGGACCCATAGAGACCCATAGAGACCCATAGAGACCCATAGGGAGCCATGGATTGACCCATAGAGGCCAATGGGAACCATAGAGACCCATAGAGACCCATAGATTGACCCATAGACACCATAGACACCCATAGATTGACCCATAGAGACCCATACAGACCATAGAGACCCATAGATTGACCCATAGAGACCCATAGAGACCATAGAGACCCATGGATTGACCCATAGAGGCCAGTGGGAACCATAGAGACCCATAGAGACCCATAGATTGACCCATAGACACCATAGACACCCATAGATTGACCCATAGCGACCCATAGATTGACCCATAGGGAGCCATGAGCTGACTCATAGGCACCAATGGGAACCATAGAGTCCCGTAGATTGACCCATAGAGACCATAGGGAACCATAGATTGACCCATAGAGACCCATAGAGACCATAGAGATCATAGAGACCCATAGGTTGACCCATAGAGACCATGGGGACCCATAGAGATCAATGAGAGTTATAGATTGACCCATAGAGACCCATAGATTGACCCATAGAGACCATAGGGACCCATAGGGACCCATAGAGAACCATAGGGACCATAGAGACCCATAGGGACCCATAGGGACCATAGAGACCCATAGGGACCCATAGAGACCCATAGATTGACCCATAGAGACCATAGAGACCCATAGGGACCCATAGAGACCATAGATTGACCCATAGAGACCATAGGGACCCATAGAGACCCATAGGGACCATAGAGACCCATAGGGACCCATAGAGACCATAGAGACCATAGAGACCATAGAGACCCATAGAGACCATAGAGACCATAGAGACCCATAGAGACCCATAGAGACCCATAGAGACCATAGAGACCATAGAGACCCATAGAGACCCATAGAGACCCATAGGGACCCATAGGGACCCATAGAGACCATAGAGACCATAGAGACCCATAGGGACCCATAGAGACCATAGAGACCATAGAGACCCATAGAGACCCATAGGGACCCATAGAGACCATAGAGACCATAGAGACCATAGAGACCATAGAGTCCCATAGAAACCAATGGGAACCATAGAGACCCATAGAGACCAGAGAGTCCCATAGGGACCCATAGACCCCATAGACCCCCCCGTGACCTTGACCCCCCGGTGACCCCTGCCCTTGACCTTTGCCCCCAGACTGGAACACCCTGATCGTGGGGAAGATCTCGGGCTGGATCCGGCCCGACCGCCCCCTACAGGCCGGGAGGACCAACGCCGAGGCCGTGAGTCGGGGGGGGGCACCCCCAAAACCCCCCGGATTCGCCCCAAAAATCAACCCCCTCGGCACCAAAAGCACTCGGGTGCACCCCAAAAGGCGCCTCTAAATGACCCCCCCGGGTGCGGCCCCGAACGGAGCCGGGGAGCCCCAAAAACGGACCCCAAAATCGGGTGTTTTGCCCCATTGACTCCCATTGATTCCCATTGACCCCATTGACCCCATTGACTCTTATTGATCCCCATTGAGCCCCATTGACTCCCATTGATCCCATTGACCTCATTGATCCCATTGACCCCATTGACCCCATTGACCCCCATTGACCCCATTGACACCCATTGACCCCCATTGACTCCCATTGACCCCATTGATCCCCTTTGACTCTTATTGATCTCAGTTGACCCCCATTGACTCTTATTGATCCCCATTAACTCCCATTGACCCCCATTGACTCCCATTGACCCTCATTGACCCCTTTGATCCCCATTGACCCCATTGACCCCCATTGACCCCTTTGATCCCCATTGACCCCATTGACTCCCATTGACCCCCATTGACCCCATTGACTCCCATTGATCCCATTGACTCCCATTGACCTCCATTGACCCCCATTGACTCCCATTGATCCCCTTTGACTCTTATTGATCTCAGCTGACCCCCATTGACTCTTATTGATTCCCATTAACTCCCATTGACTCCCATTGACCCCCATTGACCCCATTGATCCCCATTGACCCCATCGTCCCCATTGTCCTGATTGACCCCATTGACTCCCATTGACTCCCATTGATCCCCATTGACTCTTATTGATCCACATTAACTCCCATTGACTCCCATTGACCCCCATTGACTCTTATTGATCCCCATTGATCCCCATTGACCCCCATTGATCCCCATTGATCCCCATTGACCCCCATTGACCCCATTGACCCCCATTGACCCCCATTGACCCCCATCACCCCCATTGTCCCATCGCCCCCATTGTCCCATTGACCCCCATTGTCCCCCATTGACCCCCATTGACCCCCATTGACCCCATCGCCCCCATTGTCCCATCGCCCCCATTGTCCCATTGACTCCCATTGTCCCCATTCCAGGCCCTACGGCAGGAACTGGATTTCGGGGGTTACCTGGGGGTCCCCGCTTTCCTGTTGCCCCTCAGGGAGGGGGATGGGCCCAACCTGGCCCGGGGCCTCAGCGCCTTCCTGCTGGGCCACCAGGGGGCGGCGGTGAGTTATACTGGTTTATACTGGTTTATACTGGTTTATACTGGTTTGGGGTCATTTGGGACCCAGGAGTGCCCGGGAGGTGGGGGGTGGGTTGTGGGGGCTCAGAATGGGTCGGAGAGGCTTGGGAACCCCATACTGGTCCATACTGGTCCATACTGGTCCATACTGGTCCATACTGGTTTATACTGGTTTGGACTGGTTTGGACTGGTTTGGGGGCGGGGAGGTGGGGGTTGGCTTGGGGGGGCTCAGAATGGGTCGTAGAGGGGCTGGGAGCACCATACTGGTTTATACTGGTTTGGACTGGTCCATACTGGTTTATACTGGGATGTAAGGGTTTATACTGGTTATACTGGTTTATATGGGTTTATACTGGTTATACTGCGTTATATGGGTTTATACTGGTTATACTGGGTTATACTGGTTTATACTGGGTTATACTGGGTTATACTGGGTTATATGGTTTATACTGGTTTATACTGGGTTATACTGGTTTATACTGGGTTATACTGGGTTATACTGGGTTATATGGTTTATACTGGTTATACTGGGTTATACTGGGTTATACTGGTTTATATGGGTTTATACTGGTTTATACTGGGTTATACTGGTTTATATGGGTTTATACTGGTTATACTGGTTATACTGGTTTATACTGGGTTATACTGGGTTATATGGGTTTATACTGGTTATACTGGGTTATACTGGTTTATACTGGGTTATACTGGGTTATATGGGTTTATACTGGTTTATATGGTTTTATACTGGTTATACTGGGTTATATGGGTTATACTGGGTTATACTGGTTTATACTGGGTTATACTGGGTTATACTGGGTTATACTGGGTTATATGGGTTTATACTGGTTTATATGGTTTTATACTGGTTATACTGGGTTATACTGGGTTATACTGGGTTATATGGGTTTATACTGGGTTATATGGGTTATACTGGTTTATATGGGTTTATACTGGTTATACTGGGTTATATGGGTTTATACTGGTTTATACTGGTTATACTGGTTTATATGGGTTTATAGTGGATTATATGGGTTATACTGGTTTATACTGGGTTATACTGGTTTATACTGGTTTATACTGGGTTGTACTGGTTATACTGGGGGGTTATACTGGTTGGACTGGGGGGTTATAGTGGGGGTTATACTGGTCCATACTGGTTTATACTGGTCCATACTGGTTTATACTGGTCTATACTGGTCCATACTGGTTTCTACTGGTTTCTACTGGTCAGGTGTGGGTCCAGGTCCCCCTATTGGCCCCCGAGGACCAACGAGATGACGTCATCAGCAACGACCCAGCGCCCCCTATAGGCCCGGAGGCCGAGGAGAAGACCTGGCGCTGGTGGGTGCCATTGGGTGCCATTGGGTGCCATTGGGTGCCATTGGAGCCATTGGGGCCCATTGGGTGCCATTGGGTGCCATTGGGTGCCATTGGTGGCCATTGGTGGCCATTGGGGGCCATTGGGTGCCATTGGGGGCCACTGGGTGCCATTGGGTGCCATTGGGTGCCATTGGGTGCCATTGGAGCCATTGGGTGCCATTGGGTTCCATTGGGTTCCATTGGGTGCCATTGGGTTCCATTGGACTCCATTGGTTTCCATTGGGTTCCATTGGTTTCCATTGGGTTCCATTGGGTTTCATTGGGCTCCATTGAGTTCCATTGGGTTCCATTGGGTTCCATTGGGTGCCATTGGGTGCTATTGGGGGCCATGGGGCCACTTGGGGGTCCCATGGGGCCTATGGGTTCCATTGGGTGCCATTGGTGGCCATTGGGTGCCATTGGTGCCATTGGGTTCCATTGGGTGCCATTGGTGGCCATTGGAGCCATTGGGTGCCATGGGGGCCATTGGGTGCCATTGGGTGCCATTGGTGGCCATTGGGTGCCATTGGGTGCCATTGGTGCCATTGGGTGCCATTGGTGGCCATTGGGTGCCATTGGTGCCATTGGATTCCATTGGGTGCCATTGGTGGCCATTGGAGCCATTGGTGGCCATTGGGGCCATTGGGTGCCATTGGGTGCCATTGGGTGTCATTGGTGGCCACTGGGGGCCATTGGTGGCCATTGGTTGCCATTGGGTGCCATTGGTGGCCATTGGGTGCCATTGGGTGCCATTGGTGGCCGTTGGGTGCCATTGGCGCCATTGGGTGCCATTGGTGGCCATTGGTGGCCATTGGGTTCCATTGGGTTCCATTGGACTCCATTGGTTTCCATTGGGTTCCATTGGTTTCCATTGGGTTCCATTGGGTTTCATTGGGCTCCATTGAGTTCCATTGGGTTCCATTGGCTTCCATTGGGTGCCATTGGGTGCCATTGGGTGCTATTGGGGGTCATTATGGGGGGCCATGGGGCCACTTGGGGGTCCCATGGGGCCTCTGGGGTGACCCGAGCTGGTTATGGGGCAGGTGGAACGATTTCCGGACGCTCTGCGACTACAACAAGCGCCTGGGGGTCGGTGAGTGGGGCTGGGACCCATAGATTGACCCATGGAGACCCTTGGAGACCATAGAGACCCATAGGGACCCATAGATTGACCCATAGAGACCCATAGAAACCATAGAGACCCATAGAGACCATAGAGACCCATAGAGACCATAGAGACCCATAGGGACCCATAGATTGACCCATAGAGACCCATGGAGACCCATAGAGACCATGGAGACCCATGGAGACCCATAGAGACCATAAAGACCCATAGGGACCCATAGAGACCATAGAGACCCATAGACCCCCATTGATACCATAGAGACCCATAGTGCCCCATAGATCCCATAGTGACCCATAGAGACCCATAGAGACCCATTGATACCATAGAGACCCATAGCGACCCATAGACCCCCATAGTGACCCATAGCGACCCATAGAGACCCATAGACCTCCATAGAGACCCATAGCGACCCATAGAGACTCATAGAGACCTATAGAGACCCATAGACCCCCATAGACACCCATAGAGACCCCATAGCGACCCTTAGACTCCCATAGACCCTCATTGATACCATAGAGACCCATAGCGACCCATAGAGACCCATAGAGACCCCATAGCGACCCATAGACCCCCATAGACCCCCATTGATAACATAGAGACCCATAGAGACCCATAGAGAACAATGGGAGTCAATGGGGGTGAATGGGACCCATAGAGACGCATAGAGACCCATAGAGACCCATAGACCCCATAGAGACCCATAGAGACCCATAGACCCCATAGAGACCCATAGAGACCCATAGAGACCATAGAGACCCATAGAGACACATAGAGACCCATAGGGAACAATGGGGGTCAATGGGAGTCAATGGGACCCATTGATACCGTAGAGACCCATAGACCCCCATTGATACCATAGAGACTCCGCCTCCCATTCATCTCTATGGCCCGGGGGTGGGTTCCCATGGGTGGGCGGGGCTTATTCCCGGGTGGGCGTGTCCATAGAGACCCATGGAGAACAATGGGAATCAATGGGGTCAATGGGGGTCAATGGGGATCAATGGGAGTCAATGGGGTCAGTGGGGTCAATGGGGGTCAATGGGGGTCAATGGGAGTCAATGGGGGTCAATGGGAATCAATGGGAATCAATGGGAATCAATGGGGGTCAATGGGGTCAATGGGGGTCAGTGGGGTCAATGGGAGTCAATGGGGATCAATGGGGGTCAATGGGGGTCAATGGGGGTCAATTGGAGTCAATGGGGATCAATGGGGGTCAATGGGGATCAATGGGAGTCAATGGGAGTCAATGAGAGTCAATGGGGATCAATGGGGTCAATGGGGTCAATGGGGTCAATGGGGGTCAATGGGGATCAATGGGAGTCAATGGGGGTCAATGGGGTCAATGGGAGTCAATGGGAGTCAATGGGAGTCAATGGGGGTCAATGGGGGCAATGGGAGTCAATGGGGGTCAATGGGGGTCAATGGGGTCAATGGGGGCAATGGGGTCAATGGGAGTCAATGGGGATCAATGGGAGTCAATGGGGGTCAATGGGAGTCAATGGGGGTCAATGGGGGTCAATGGGGTCAATGGGGTCAATGGGGGTCAATGGGGATCAATGGGAGTCAATGGGAGTCAATGGGGGTCAATGGGGGTCAATGGGGATCAATAGGAATCAATGTGGGTCAATGGAGTCAATGGGGGTCAATGGGGTCAATGGGGATCAATGGGGGTCAATGGGAGTCAATGGGGTCAATGGGAGTCAATGGGGATCAATGGGGTCAATGGGGGTCAATGGGGGTCAATGGGGTCAATGGGGGTCAATGGGAGTCAATGGGGTCAATGGGGGTCAATGGGAGTCAATGGGGTCAATGGGGATCAATGGGAATCAATGGGGGTCAATGGGAGTCAATGGGGATCAATGGGGGTCAATGGGGTCAGTGGGGTCAATGGGGGTCAATGGGGTCAATGGGGGTCAATGGGGGTCAATGGGAGTCAATGGGATCAATGGGATCAATGGGAGTCAATGAGAGTCAATGGGGGTCAATGGGGATCAATGGGGGTCAATGGGAGTCAATGGGGGTCAATGGGATCAATGGGGTCAATGGGGATAAATGGGAGTCAATAGGAATCAATGGGGGTCAATGGGGTCAATGGGGTCAATGGGAGTCAATGGGGGGTCAATGGGAGTCAATGGGAATCAATGGGAGTCAATGGGACCCATAGACACCCATAGACCCCCATTCATCTCTATGGCCGGGGGGCGGGTTCCAACGGGTGGGCGGGCCTTATTCCCTCTCCTCCAATCACAGCGCTGGAGCTGGGCCCTGATTTGCCGTCGGGCGGCGCCCTGGACCGCTGGTTGGGCGAACCCCTGCGGGCGGCCATCTTGCCCACCAGCCTCTTCCTGACCAATAAGAAAGGGTTTCCCGTCTTGTCCCGCCCACACCAGAGGCTGCTGGGGCGGCTGCTCAAGGTGGGCGGGGCTAAGGGGGGGCGGGGCCTATGGGGGGTGGGCGGGGCCTAGGGGGTGGTGGGCGGGGCTAAGGGGGGTAATTGGGGGTTATTATAGGGGGTTATTATGGGGGGTATTATGGGGGTTAATTGGGGGGTTAATTAGGGGTTAATTGGGGGTTAATTAGGGGTTAATTGGGGGTTAATTAGGGGTTAATTAGGAGTTATTATGGGGTTAATATGGCGGTTAATTAGGCGTTAATTAGGGGTTAATTAGAGGATATTATGGGGTTAATTAGGGGGGTATTATTGGGGTAATTAGGGGTTAATTGGGGGATATTATGGGGTAATTGGGTTAATTAGGGGGTAATTGGGGTTATTATGGGGGTAATTGGGTTAATTAGGGACTAATTGGGGTAATTAGGTTATTATGGGGTTAATTGGGGGTTAATTAGGCGTTATTATGGGTTAATTGGGGGTTAATTAGGGGTTAATTGGGGGTTATTTGGGTTATGGGGGTAATTGGTTTAATTGGGGGTTAATTAGGGGTTAATTTGGGTTATTATGGGTTAATTGGGGTTATTATGGGGGTAATTAGGGGTTAATTGGGGGTTAATTGGGGTTATTATGGGGGTAATTGGGTCAATTTTGGGTCAATTTCAGCCATTTTTGGGTCAATTTCAGCCATTTTTGGGTCAATTTTGGGTCAATTTCAGCCATTTTTGGGTCAATTTCAGCCATTTTGGGGTCGATTTTGCTCATTTTTGGTTGTTTTGCTCATTTTGGGGTCTTTTTCAGCCATTTTTGGGTCAATTTCGGCCATTTTGGGGTCAATTTTGGGTCAATTTTGGCCATTTTGTGGTCGATTTTGGTCAATTTTGGGTCAATTTTGGCCATTTTGGGGTCAATTTTGCTCAATTTTGGGTCAATTTCAGCCATTTTGGCATCAATTTTGGGTCAATTTCAGCCATTTTGTGTCAATTTCGGCCATTTTGGAATCGATTTTGGTCAATTTTGGGTTAATTTCAGCCATTTTGGGTCAATTTTGTTCAATTTTGGGTCGATTTCGGCCATTTTGGGGTCGATTTCAGTCAATTTTGGGGTCATTTCCGCCATTTTGGGGTCGATTTCGGCCATTTTTGGGTCCATTTTGGCCATTTTGTGCTCGATTTCGGTCAATTTTGGGTCAATTTTGGTCATTTTGGGGTTGATTTTGGCCATTTTGAGCTCGATTTCCACCATTTTGGGGTCAATTTCAGTCAATTTTGGGTCAATTTCAGCCATTTTGGGGTCGATTTCGGTCAATTATGGGCCAATTTTGGGTCAATTTCGGCCATTTTGAGGTCAATTTTAGTCAATTTAGGGTCAATTTTGCTCAATTTTGGGTCAATTTTGGCGATATTGGGGTCAATTTTGGGTCGATTTCGGCCATTTTGGTGTCGATTTCAGTCAATTTAGGGTCAATTTTGCTCAATTTTGGGTCAATTTTGGCGATATTGGGGTCAATTTTGGGTCAATTTCAGCCATTTTGGTTCAATTTTGGGTCAATTTCAGCCATTTTGGAGTCAATTTTAGGTCATTTTCTGCCATTTTGGGGTCAATTTCACTCAATTTTGGGTCAATCTCAGCCATTTTGGGGTCGATTTCCACCATTTCGGGCTCGTTTTTCCTCATTTTGGCGTCATTTTTGCTCATTTCGGGGTCGTTTTTCCTCATTTTGGGCTCGTTTTTGCTCATTTCGGGGTCGTTTTCCACCATTTTGGGTCGATCTTGGCCATTTTTGGACCGTTTTTGCTCATTTTGGGGTCGTTTCGGGGGTTTTTGGGGTCGCCGGACCCCGTTCTGACCCCCATTTCGCAGCTGGAGGTGCAGCTGGTGTTGACGGGCGCCCCCCGGCACCCCGGGAAGCCCCTGGGCTCCTACCTGCAGTACCTGGAGCACGTGGGGCAGCACCGGCCGCCCCCCTCGGCCTACGAGCTGTTCGCCCGCGGCTACGAGGACTTTCTGCAGAGCCCCCTGCAGGTTGGGGGGTCCCTGGGGCACTCCTGGGTCCCTCGGGGCACTCCTGGGTCCCTCCCGAACTCCTGGGTCCCTCCCCGAAGCCTTAAGTCTATTGGGGCACTCCTGGGTCCCTCCTGAAGTCTTGAGTCCATTGGGGCACTCCTGGGTCCCTCCCGAACTCCTGGGTCCCTTGGGGCACTCCTGGGTCCCTCCTGAAGTCTTGAGTCCATTGGGGCACTCCTGGGTCCCTCCTGAAGTCTTAAGTCCATTGGGGCACTCCTGGGTCCCTCCCGAACTCCTGGGTCCCTTGGGGCACTCCTGGGTCCCTCCTGTACTATTAAGCCCATTGGGGCACTCCTGGGTCCCTCATGAACATTTGGGTCCATTGGGGCACTCCTGGGTCCCTCCCGAACTCCTGGGTCCCTCCCCGAAGCCTTAAGTCTATTGGGGCACTCCTGGGTCCCTCCCGAACTCCTGGGTCCCTCCCCAACTCTTGAATCCATTGGGGCACTCCTGGGTCCCTCCCGAACTCCTGGGTCCCTCCCCAACTCTTGAATCCATTGGGGCACTCCTGGGTCCCTCCCGAACTCCTGGGTCCCTTGGGGCACTCCTGGGTCCCTCCTGAAGTCTTAAGTCCATTGGGGCACTCCTGGGTCCCTTGGGGTACTCCTGGGTCCCTTCCAAACTCTTGAGTCCATTGGGGCACTCCTGGGTCCCTCCCGAACTCCTGGGTCCCTCCCCGAAGCCTTAAGTCTATTGGGGCACTCCTGGGTCCCTCGGGGCACTCCTGGGTCCCTCATGAACATTTGGGTCCATTGGGGCACTCCTGGGTCCCTCCCAAACTCTTGAGTCCCTTGGGGCACTCCTGGGTCCCTCCCGAACTCCTGGGTCCCTTGGGGCACTCCTGGGTCCCTCCCGAACTCCTGGGTCCCTCCCCAATCTCTTGAATACGCCCCTTTATCTGAATAGGGACTGGGCTGGGGGGGCGTGGCCTCACCCAGTGGGCGTGGCCTCACCCCCCCGGTGGGCGTGTCCACCAACCCCCTTGGCCCCGCCCCCTTTTTCCCATCATAGCCCTTAATGGACAACCTGGAGTCCCAGACCTACGAGGTGTTCGAGAAGGATCCAATCAAATACGCCCAATACCAGCAGGTGGGCGGGGCTTGGGGGGGGTGGAGGCCACGCCCCCTCATCCTCCCAAGAGGCTCCGCCCCCCTGGTGACGGAAGCTCCGCCCCCTTTTTTCTATCTAGGCCATTTATAGGTGTTTGATGGAGCGAGTGGGCGACGGGGAGAAGGAGACGAACGTGCAGTGAGTGACCATAGAGAACAATGGGGGCAATGGGGGCAATGGGGGGCAATGGGGGTCAATGGGGGTCAATGGGAGTCAATGGGAGTCAATGGGGTCAATGGGAGTCAATGGGGATCAATGGGGGTCAATGGGGGTCAATGGGGGTCAATGGGGTCAATGGGGTCAATGGGAATCAATGGGGGACAATGGGAGTCAATGGGGTCAATGGGGGCCATAGAGATCAATGGAAGTCAATAGAGACCAATGGGACCCATAGGGACCCATAGAGAACAATGGAGGTCAATGGGGTCAATGGGAGTCAATGGGAGTCAATGGGGGTCAATGGGGTCAATGGGAGTCGATGGGAGTCAATAGAAATGAATGGGGCTCAATAGGAATCAATGGGAGTCAATGGGGTCAATGGGGATCAATGGGGGGCAATGGGGTCAATGGGGGTCAATGGGACCCATAGACACCCATAGAGATCAATGGGGGTCAATGGGGTCAATGGGGACAATGGGGGTCAATGGGGTCAATGGGGTCAATGGGAGTCAATGGGACCCATAGAGACCCATAGAGACACATAGAGAACAATGGGAGTCAATGGGGGTCAATGGACTCAATAGGAATCAATGGGAGTCAATAGAAATGAATGGGGCTCAATAGGAATCAATGGGAGTCAATGGGGTCAATGGGGATCAATGGGGGGCAATGGGGGTCAATGGGGGTCAATGGGAGTCAATGGGACCCATAGAAACCCATAGAGATCAATAGAAGTCAATGGGGATCAATGGGGTCAATGGGGGTCAATGGGGGTCAATGGGGTCAATGGGGGTCAATGGGACCCATAGAGACCCATAGAGAACAATGGGAGTCAATGGGGGTCAATGGGGGTCAATGGGGGTCAATGGGGGTCAATGGGGTCAATAGGACCCATAGAGACCAGTATCTCTGGGTCCGCCCCACTGATCTCTGGGTCCGCCCCACAGGGTGGTGATGGTGCTGGGCGCCGGGCGCGGCCCATTGGTCAACGCCACCCTGCGGGCGGCCAATCAGGCGGAGCGGCGCGTCCGCATCTACGCCGTGGAGAAGAACCCCAACGCCGTGGTCACGTGAGCCGCCCCATAGCCGCCCCATAGCCGCCCCATAGCCGCCCCATAGCTGCCCCACAGCCTCCCCTGCCCCACGGCGAAAACCCCGCGGCTCTACGTGCCCCCAAAGCCGAGTTATGGGGCGCCGAAGCCATCTATGGGGCAGACCCATAAGTTGTGGGGCTGCCCCATAGCGCCCCCTAAGTGGGCATTTCCAGCCCCCCCAATGCCCCCAAACCCCCATTTATCCCCCCAAACGCCCCATAGACCCCCATAACCCTGCCCCATAGAATCTATGGGGCAGCCCCACTGAATCTATGGGGCGGCCCCACAAGTGTCTCTGCCCCATAGCGTCCCCAAAACCCCCATTTTCCACCCCACTTCACCCCCAAACCCCCATTTCTCCCCCCAACCCCCTCTAATACTGCCCCATAGAATCTATGGGGCAGCCCCACGGAATCTATGGGGCAGCCCCCCAAGTGCCCCATAGCCTCATAGACCCCCCACAACGCCCCAAAATCCCCATTTCTCCACCCAAATCTCTGTATAGACCCCCATAACCCTGCCCCATAGAATCTATGGGTCCGCCCCATAGAATCTATGGGGCAGCCCCATAAGTGCTCTACCCAAAACCCCCATTTTCCACCCCAAATCCCAAACCAAACCCCCATCCCCATCTCTGGGGCTGCCCCATAGACTCTATGGGTCCGCCCCACAGAATGTATGGGGCAGCCCCATAAGTGTCTCTGCCCCATAGCGTCCCCAAAACCCTCATTTCCCACCCCAATTCACCCCCCAAACCCCCATTTCTCCCCCCAACCCCCTCTAATATTGCCCCATAGAATCTATGGGGCTGCCCCACAGAATCTATGGGGCAGCCCCCCAAGTGCCCCTGAGCCTCATAGACCCCCCACAACGCCCCAAAAGCCCCATTTCTCCACCCAAATCTCTGTATAGACCCCCATAACCCTGCCCCATAGAATCTATGGGTCCGCCCCATAGAATCTATGGGGCAGCCCCATAAGTGCTCTACCCAAAACCCCCATTTTCCACCCCAAATCCCAAACCAAACCCCCATCCCCATCTCTGGGGCCGCCCCATAGACTCTATGGGTCCGCCCCACGGAATCTATGGGTCCACCCCATAGAATCTATGGGGCAGCCCCATAAGTGCTCTACCCAAACCCCCCCCCAAAACCCCCATTTCCCACCCCAATTCACCCCCAAACCCCCATTTCTCCCCCCAACCCCCTCTAATACTGCCCCATAGAATCTATGGGGCAGCCCCACAGAATCTATGGGGCAGCCCCATAAGTGCTCTACCCAAACCCCCCCAAAACCCCCATTTTCCACCCCAATTCACCCCCCAAAACCCCAATTTGTCCCCCTAAACCCCCCTATAAACCCCCATATCCCTGCCCCATAGATTCTATGGGGCAGCCCCATAAGTGCTCTACCCAAAACCCCCATTTTCCACCCCAAATCCCAAACCAAACCCCCATCCCCATCTCTGGGACCGCCCCATAGACTCTATGGGTCCGCCCCACGGAATCTATGGGTCCGCCCCATAGATTCTCTGGGTCTGCCCCCCAGGTTGGAGAGCTGGCAGTACGAGGAGTGGGGGGCGCGGGTGGTGGTGGTTCCCCGGGATATGAGGGGCTGGGACCCCCCCGAACCCGCCGACCTCTTGGTGTCCGAACTTTTGGGGTCGTTTGGGGACAACGAGTTGGCCCCCGAGTGTCTGGATGGGGCCCAGAGGTGTCTGAAAGGTGGGGCCATGGGGGGGGATGGGGGGCGATGGGGACAATGGGGACAATGGGGATATTGGGGTCAATGGGGACATTGGGGTCAATGGGTCAATGGGGTCAATGGGAGTCAATGGGGGTCAATGGGGTCAATGGGTCAATGGGGGTCAATGGGGGTCAATGGGGATCAATAAGAGTCAATAGGAGTCAATGAGAGTTAATGTGGATCAATAAGGGTCAATGGGGGTCAATGGGAGTCAATGGGGGTCAATGGGTATCAATGCGGATCAATAAGAGTCAATGCAGTCAATGGGGGTCAATGGGGGTCAATGAGGTCAATGGGGATCAATGGGGTCAATGGGGGTCAATGGGGTCAATGGGGATCAATGGGGTCAATGGGAGTCAATGGGACCCATAGGGATCAATGGAGGTCAATGGGAGTCAATGGGACCCATAGAGACCCATAGAGATCAATGGGAGTCAATGGGGCTCAATAGGAATCAATGAGAGTCAATAGGAATCAATAGGAATCAATGGGAGTCAATGGGGGTCAATGGGAGTCAATAGAAACCAATGGGAATCAACGGGACCCATAGAGAACAATGGGAGTCAATGGGGGTCAATGGGGGTCAATGGGGTCAATGGGGTCAATGGGGATCAATGGGGTCAATGGGGTCAATGGGAGTCAATGGGACCCATAGGGATCAATGGGGGTCAATGGGGTCAATGGGGTCAATGGGGTCAATGGGGGTCAATGGGGTCAATGGGAGTCAATGGGGTCAATGGGGTCAATGGGGGTCAATGGGGGGCAATGGGGGTCAATGGGGTCAATGGGGGTCAATGGGAGTCAATGGGAGTCAATGGGGTCAATGGGGGTCAATGGGAACCATAGACACCAATAGAGATCAATAGAAGTCAATGGGGGACAATGGGAGTCAATGGGGTCAATGGAGTCAATGGGTGAATGGGGGTCAATGTGAATTAATGGGGGTCAATGGGAGTCAATGGGTCAATGGGGTCAATGGGGGTCAATGGGGCAATGGGGTCAATGGGGTCAATGGGGTCAATGGGATCAATGGGGGTCAATGGCTCAATGGGGTCAATGGGGTCAATGGGGTCAATGGGGGTCAATGGGAACCATATACACGAATAGAGATCAATAGAAGTCAATGGGGTCAATGGGGTCAATGGGGATTAATGGGATCAATGGGTCAATGGGGTCAATGGGGGTCAATGGGTGTCAATGGGATCAATGGGTCAATGGGGTCAATGGGAGTCAATGGGTGTCAATGGGATCAATGGGTCAATGGGGTCAATGGGTGAATGGGAGTCAATGGGTCAATGGGACCCATAGACACCCATAGAGATCAATAGAAGTCAATGGGGGTCAATGGGGACAATAGGTCAATGGGTCAATGGGGATCAATGGGAGTCAATGGGAGTCAATGAGGCCCATAGGGACTCATAGGAATCAATGGGGTCAATGGGGTCAATGGGGATTAATGGGTCGATGGGGGTCAATGGGTCAATGGGGTGAATGGGGATCAATGGGGTCAATGAGACCCATAGGGACTCATAGGGATCAATGAGAGTCAATGGGAGTCAATGGGGTCAATGGGGTCAATGGGGTCAATGGGGGTCAATGGGAGTCAATGGGGGTCAATGGGGGTCAATGAGAGTCAACAGGAGTCAATGACAGTTAATGGGGATCAATAAGAGTCAATGGGGGTCAATGGGACCCATAGAGACCCATAGAGATCAATGGGGTTCAATGGGTCAATGGGAATCAATGGGGGTCAATGGGAGTCAATGGGGATCAATGGGGGTCAATGGGGTCAATGGGGGTCAATGGGGTCAATGGGGTTTCTATGGGTCTCTATGGGTCTCTATGGGTCTCTATGGGTCCCTATGGGTCTCTATGGGTCTCTATGGGTCTCTATGGGTCCCTATGGGTCCCTATGGGTCTCTATGGTCTCTATGGTCTCTATGGTCTCTATGGGTCTCTATGGTCTCTATGGTCTCTATGGGTCTCTATGGTCTCTATGGTCTCTATGGTCTCTCTGGTCTCTATGTTCTCTATGGTCTCTATGGTCTCTATGGTCTCTCTATGGTCTCTATGGGTCTCTATGGTCTCTCTGGTCTCTATGTTCTCTATGGTCTCTATGGTCTCTATGGTCTCTCTATGGTCTCTATGGTCTCTATGGTCTCTCTGGTCTCTATGTTCTCTATGGTCTCTATGGTCTCTATGGTCTCTCTATGGTCTCTATGGGTCTCTATGGTCTCTATGGTCTCTATGGTCTCTATGGGGTTTCTGTGTCTCTGTGCTGGTTCCTGTGCCCCCCCCACACTCATGGGTCTGCCCCCCAGCGGGCGGCGTCTCCATCCCCGGCTCCTATTGCTCCTTCCTGGCCCCCGTCTGCTCCCCCAAACTGCACACGGAGGTTCGGGGCTGCAGGGAGCCCGACCGGCACCCCCAGGTGGGTCAGGGGGGCCAATGGGGGCAATGGGGACAATGGGGGCAATGGGAGTCAATGGGGACATTGGGGTCAATGGGGGTCAATGGGGACATTGGGGTCAATGGGGCTCAATGGATTCAATGGGGTCAATGGGGTTAATGGGGGTCAATGGGGTTAATGGGGGACAATGGGGGCAATGGGGATCAATGGGGACATTGGGGTCAATGGGGGTCAATGGGGGACAATGGGGGCAATGGGGTCAATGGGGGCAATGGGGTCAATGGGGACATTGGGGTCAATGGGGGTCAATGGGGGCAATGGGGACATTGGGGTCAATGGGGGTCAATGGGGGTCAATGGGGTTAATGGGGGTCAATGGGGTTAATGGGGGTCAATGGGGACATTGGGGTCAATGGGGATCAATGGGGTCAATGGGGGGCAATGGGGGGCAATGGGGATCAATGGGGGTCAATGGGGGCAATGGGGGCAATGGGGGGCAATGGGGGGCAATGGGAGTCAATGGGGACAATGGGGACAGTGGGGTCAATGGGGGTCAATGGGAGTCAATGGGGGTCAATGGGGGTCAATGGGGTCAATGGGATCAATGGGGTCAATGGGATCAATGGGGTCAATGGGAGTCAATGGGGACATTGGGGACATTGGGGTCAATGGGGACATTGGGGTCAATGGGATCAATGGGGTCAATGGGACTGGGATGGACTGGGGGTCACTGGTCCATACTGGTCATACTGGTTCATACTGATCCATTCTGGTCTGTATTAATCCATACCGGTCCATAGTGGTCTATACTGGTCATACTGGTCCATGTTAGTCCATCCTGGTTTATACTGGTGCATACTGGTCATACTAGTTCATACTGGTCCATTCTGGTCATACTGGTCCATACTGGTTTATAGTGGTCTATACTGGTCATACTGGTCCATGCTGGTTTATACTGGTCCATACTGGTCATACTGGTCCATACTGGTTTATAGTGGTCTATACTGGTCATACTGCTCCATACTAGTCTATACTGCTCCATACTGGTCTATACTGGTCATACTGGTCCATACTGGTCTATACTGGTCATACTGGTCCATACTGGTCCGTACTGGTCCCCAGGCCCAGTTTGAGACCCCCTACGTGGTCCGGCTGCACAACTTCCACCAATTGGCTCCTCCCCAGCGCTGCTTCGAGTTCCAGCACCCCAACCCAGGTGGGACACGCCCCCCCGGGGGCGGGGCTTCCGGGACACGCCCACCAGGGGGCGGGGCCAAGAAACCACCCCCCATTGAGTCCCATTGACCCCATTGACCCCTATTGACCCCCATTGACCCCATTGACCCCATTGACCCCATTGACCCCATTGACCCCCATTGACCCCATTGACTCCCATTGACCCCATTGACCCCATTGACCCCATTGACCCCATTGACCCCCATTGACTCCCATTGACTCCCATTGACCCCATTGACCCCCATTGACTCCCATTGACTCCCATTGACCCCATTGACCCCATTGACCCCCATTGACCCCATTGACCCCATTGACTCCCATTGACCCCATTGACTCCCATTGACCCCCATTGACCCCATTGATCTCCATTGACCCCCATTGACTCCCATTGACTCCCATTGACTCCATTGACCCCATTGACCCCCATTGACCCCCATTGACCCCTATTGACTCCACTGACCCTCATTGATCCCCATTGACCCCATTGACCCCCATTGACCCCCATTGGCCCCCATTGATGCCCATTGACCCCCATTGACTCCCATTGATCCCTATTGATTCCCATTGACTCCCATTGACTCCATTGACCCCATTGACCCCATTGACCCCCATTGACCCCCATTGACCCCCATTGATCCCCATTGAGCCCCATTGACCCCCATTGACTCCCACTGACCCCATTGACCCCATTGACCCCATTGACCCCATTGATCCCCATTGACCCCATTGACTCCCATTGACTCCCATTGACCCCTATTGACCCCATTGACCCTCATTGATCCCCATTGACCCCCATTGATCCCATTGACCCCCATTGACTCCCATTGATCCCCATTGATTCCCATTGACTCCCATTGACTCCCATTTACCCCATTGACCCCATTGACCCCCATTGACCCCCATTGACCCCCATTGAGCCCCATTGACCCCCATTGACTCCCACTGACCCCATTGACCCCATTGACCACCATTGACTCCCATTGACCCCCATTGACCCCATTGACCCCATTGACCCCATTGACCCCATTGACCCCCATTGACCCCTATTCACCCCTTTGACCCTCATTGATCCCCATTGATCCCATTGACCCCCATTGGCCCCCATTGATACCCATTGACTAACATTGATCCCCCTTGATTCCCATTGACCCCCATTGACCCCCATTGACCCCCATTGACCCCACTGACCCCCATTGACCCCACTGACCCCCATTGACCCCCATTGACCCCATTGACCCCACTGACCCCCATTGACCCCACTGACCCCCATTATTTCCCATTGACCCCATTGACCCATTGACTCCCATTAATTCCCATTGCCCCCCATTGATCCCATTGGCTGACTCTGGCCACGCCCCCCTCCCCAGACCCCGCCCCCGACAACAACCGCTTCTGCCACTTGTCCTTCCGGGTCGAGGTCAACACCGTCCTGCACGGATTCGCCGGCTACTTCGAGACCACCCTCTATGGCGACATCACCCTCAGTAGGGGCGGGGCCAGAGGGGGCGGGGCCTCGGGGCAGGGCGGGCCAATAGGGGAGGGTCTCAGGGGTCAACCCCCCCAAGGGCGGGGCCAACGGGTTCAAGGGGGTGGAGCTACGGGCGGCAATAGGGTTGTGTTATGGAGGAGGGGGTGGAGCTTAAGGAGAGGGGGTGGGGCTTGGGGGCGGGGGGACCAATAGGGGAGGGTCTCGGGGGTCAACACCCTCAATAACGGGGCCAATGGGAGCGAGGGGGCGGAGCTACGGGGGGGTCAAGCAATGGGCGTTGGGTTGTGGTCAATGGGGTTGGGTTGGGGTTGAGTGGGCGGGGCTTAGCAAAAGGGGGAGGGGCTTGGGGGTGGGCAGACCAATAGGGGAGGGTCTCAGGAGTCAACCCCCCCAAGGGCGGAGCCAATGGGAGCAAGGGGGCGGAGCTACAGTGGGTCAATCAATGGGCATTGAGTTGATGTCAATGGGGTTGTGTTGAGCTCAATGGGCTGGGGGGCGTGGCCAAGGGGAGCGTGGCCCATGGGGGGTGTGGCCTATGGGGACGTGGCCAATGGGAAGGAGGGGGCGTGGCCTCAGTTTGACCTTTGACCCCCAGGTATCCGCCCGGAGACGCACTCGCCCGGAATGTTCTCCTGGTTCCCCATTTTCTTCCCCATCAAGGTGGGCGGCCATCTTGGATCGGCGGCCATCTTGGATCGGCGGCCATCTTGGATTGGCGGCCATCTTGGATGGTGGCCATCTTGGATTGGCGGCCATATTGGATGGCGGCCATATTGGGGGGGTTGGGGGTTTGGGCGGCCATATTGGATCGGTGGCCATATTGGATGGGCGGCCATATTGGATGGGCGGCCATATTGGATGGTGGCCATATTGGATTGGTGGCCATCTTGGATGGGCGGCCATATTGGATTGGCGGCCATATTGGATTGGTGGCCATCTTGGATTGGCGGCCATATTGGATGGCGGCCATATTGGGGGGGTTGGGGGTTTGGGCGGCCATCTTGGGGTGGCCATATTGGATCGGTGGCCATCTTGGATGGGCGGCCATATTGGATGGGCGGCCATATTGGATGGTGGCCATATTGGATTGGTGGCCATCTTGGATGGGCGGCCATATTGGATTGGCGGCCATATTGGATGGGCGGCCATATTGGATTGGTGGCCATATTGGGGGGGTTTGGGTGGCCATCTTGGGCGGCCATATTGGATCGGCGGCCATATTGGATGGGCGGACATATTGGATGGCGGCCATATTGGATGGGAAGCCATATTGGTTGGGCTGCCATATTGGATCGGCGGCCATCTTGGATCGGCGGCCATCTTGGTTGGCGGCCATATTGCATTGTTGGCCATCTTGGATGGGAAGCCATATTGGTTGGGCAGCCATATTGGATTGGTGGCCATATTGGATTGGATCGGTGGCCATATTGGATGGGCGGCCATCTTGGATCGGCGGCCATCTTGGATTGGTGGCCATATTGGATGGGTGGCCATATTGGTTGGCGGCCATATTGGATGGGTGGCCATATTGGGGGGGCATTTTTGGGGTGTAAATGGGTCATTTTGGGGGCTTTGGGTGGCCATCTTGGAACGGTGGCCATCTTGGATCGGCGGCCATATTGGATGGTGGCCATATTGGATGGGCGCCCATCTTGGGGTGGGATTTTGGGGGTGAAATGGGTCATTTTGGGGGTAGAGAGCTTGGCGGCCATCTTGGAATGCTGGCCATCTTGATTGGCAGCCATCTTGGTTGGCGGCCATCTTGGATGGTGGCCATATTGGGGGATATTTGGGGTGAAAATGGGTCATTTTGGGGGTTTGGGCAGCCATCTTGGGGCGGCCATATTGGATTGGTGGCCATATTGGATCAGCGGCCATATTGGTTGGCAGCCATCTTGTCTTGGCAGACATATTGGATGGGCGGCCATCTTGGGGAGGGCATTTTTAGGGTGAAAATGGGTCATTTTGGGGGATGGGGGTTTGGGCGGCCATCTTGGATTGGTGGCCATCTTGGAATGGGGATTGGACGGCCATCTTGGGGTGGCCATCTTGATTTGCAGCCATATTGGATGGGCGGCCATCTTGGGGAGGCAATTTTGGGGTCAAAATGGGTTATTTTGGGGCTTTGGGCGGCCATCTTGGGTTGGCAGCCATCTTGGATTGGTGGCCATATTTGGGGGGTTGATATTTGGGGTGAAAATGGTTCAGTTTGGGGGGTTTCGGCGGCCATCTTGGGGGGGCCATATTGAATTGGTGGCCATATTGGATGGGCGGCCATTTTAGATTGGCAGCCATATTGGATTGGCAGCCATTTTGGGGGTGAAACGGGTCATTTTGGGGCTCAGGGCTTGGCGGCCATATTGGATGGGCAGCCATATTGGATTGGGAGCCATCTGGGTTGGCGGCCATCTTGGGGGGTGGTGGCCATATTGGGGGGGGGAATATTTGGGGTGTAAATGGGTCATTTTGGGGGTTTGGGCGGCCATCTTGGATCGGCGGCCATCTTGGAATGGGGAGTACACGGCCATCTTGGGGGGTGGCATTTTTGGGCTGAAATTGGGTCATTTTGGGGGTTTGGGCGGCCATCTTGGATTAGGGTGGCCATATTGGATTGGCGGACATATTGGTTGGCGGCCATCTTGTCTGGCAACCATATTGGGGGAGGATATTTGGGTTGAAAATGGGTCATTTTGGGGGTTGGGGGGTTTGGGCAGCCATATTGAATCGGCGGCCATCTTGGATCGGCGGCCATCTTGGATGGGTGGCCATCTTGGGGGGAATATTTGGGGTGAAAATGGGTCATTTGGGGGGTTTGGGCGGCCATCTTGGATTGGCGGCCATCTTGGATCAGTGGCCATCTTGGGGATTTTTGGGGTGAAAATGGGTCATTTTGGGGGTTAGGGGTTTGGGCGGCCATCTTGGGGCGGCCATATTGGATTGGCAGCCATCTTGGAGGATTCATTTTTGGGCTGAAAATGGGTCATTTTGGGGGTTTGGGCAGCCATCTTGGGGCGGCCATATTGGATTGGTGGCCATCTTGGCTGGCGGCCATATTGGGGGGGGATATTTGGGGTGAAAATGGGTCAGGGTTTGGGCGGCCATCTTGGAATGGTGAGCAGGTGGCCATCTTGGGGCGGCCATCTTGCTTGGCAGCCATCTTGGACGGGCGGCCATCTTGGGGGCGGCATTTTTGGGCTGAAAATGGGTCATTTTGGGGGTTTGGGCGGCCATCTTGGATTGGCGGCCATCTTGGCGCCGCCACCTTGCCGGCGGCCATCTTGCCGACCCGTTTTCCCCCTTTCCGCAGCAACCAATGGCGGTGCGGGCCGGCGAGGAGGTGGGCGTGGCCTTCTGGCGCCTGGCCACGCCCAAGAAGGTCTGGTACGAGTGGGCCGTGACGTCACCGGCCTGCTCGGCCCTTCACAACCCCACAGGCCGCTCCTACACCATCGGCTTGTGAATTACCCACCAAAACACCCCTTTTAAATCAATAAAAGCGCATTAGGGGGGTCTACGGGGCGCTCTGGTGCTTTTTGCGGCGCGTTTTGCCGTTCAAACGGCGTTTTTTGGTGAAAAAACAAGGTTTGGAGGGTTGGGGAGGCTTCTAGGCCGCAACTAGGCCGCGTTGCCATGGCGACGGGGTGGGGGGGGCGGAGAGGGCGGGAGCGTCGCCATAGCGACGCGCCGGCGGCCAATCAGGCGGCGGGGCGGAGCGCGGCCAATCAGCGCGGCGCTCCCGCGCCGCCCCGCCCGCCCGCCGGCTCGCAGCCAATAGGAGGGCGGCACCGCGCCCGCTCAGCCAATAGGAAGGCGGGGAGGCGCCTGGGGAGGGTTCTGGGGGCCGCCGCCATTTTAGCGCCGCGTCCGGGGCCGCCGCCGCTTCACGTTGAGCTCGGGGGGGCCGGTAAGCGGCGCTTTTTGGCGGGAAAAGCGGCGGGGGGGGGTGGGGGGGGTGGGGGGGGCGGGGGAGTGGCGGGAAAACGGCGGGAAAACGGCGGGAAAAGCGGCGGGGGGGGGGGAGCGCAGCGCGCATGCGCCGAAGGGAGGGGGAGCGCTTGGGGTTGAGGGGGGCGTGGCTTGGGGCGCGCGGCCAATGGGGAGCGAGGGGGCGTGGTTTAGGGGGGCGCGTATTGTGGTTAATGGGGGGGGGGGGGTGGCTTGGGGCGCGCAGCCAATGGGGATCAAGGGGGCGTGGCTTGGGGGGCTTAGTGTGGTAATGGAGGGGGTGGCTTGGGGCGCGCAGCCAATGGGGAGCGGGGGGGCGTGGCTTAGGGGGCCTATTGTGGTTAATGGAGGGGTTGAGCCAATGGGGGAGCGGGGGGGCGTGGCTTAGGGGGGCGCTTAATAGCTGTGAGGGTTGGGGGCACGCAGCCAATGGGGAGCGGGGGGGGGGCGTGGCTTGGGGGGCGCTTATTGTGGTAATGGGGAGTGGTTGAGCCAATGGGGAGCGAGGGGGCGTGGCTTAGGGGTCCTATTGTGGTTAATGGGGGGGGGGCTTGCGGCGCGCAGCCAATGGGGAGCGGGGGGGCGTGGCTTAGGGGGCTTATTGTGTCTATG